>NC_134483.1:394694919-394952281 GCF_040206685.1 Ascaphus truei
CACATTCCCCCCCCCACACACACACACTCTCTCCCCCCCCCACACACACACTCTCTCCCCCCCAAATATCCTCCCCCCACATACACACACTCCCCCCCCCCCACATACACACACTCCCCCACCGCCCACATACACACACTCCTCCCCCCCCCACATACACCACACTCCCCCCCACATACACACACTCCCCCCCACATACACACTCCCCCCCCACATACACACTCCCCCCCCCCACATACACCACTCCCTCCCCACATACACACTCCCCCCCACATACACACACTCCCTCCCCCCCACATACACACTCCCCCCCCACATACACACACTCCCCCCCACATACACACACTCCCCCCCACATACACACTCCCCCCCCACATACACACACTCCCCCCCCCCACATACACACACCTCCCCCCCACATACACGACACTCCCCCCCCACATACACCCCCCCCCCCCACATACACACTCCCCCACCCCCCACATACACACTCCCCCACCCCCCACATACACACACTCCCCACCCCCACATCACACACACTCCCCCAACCCCCCACATACACAAACTCCCCCCCCACATACACACACTCCCCCCACATACACACACTCCCCCAACCCCCCACATACACACACTCCCCCACCCCCCAACATACACACACTCCCCCCCACACACACACACTCCCCCCCCCCCCACACACACACTCCCCCCCCATAAACACACACTCCCCTCCACACCCCCACACACTCCCCCCCCACACCCCACACAAAGTGGAGAACAGCGACGGACGGAAGAGGGACAGAAGAAAGGCCTGCTTTTTGAGCCTCGCGATCGCGCACCACCACTGCCCGCCCCCATGCCCATCTTTCGCAACATGCGGACCGGGGGCAAAGGAGAGCGCCAAGGGTGCAAGGGGGGGCGCAGAAAGGGGGTGAGCGGCAAGGGGGGGCGCAGAAAGGGGGTGAGTGGCAAGGGGCGGGCGCAGAAAGGGGAGTGAGTGGCAAGGGGGGGTTGAGCGGCAAGGGGGGGTGAGCGGCAAGGGGGGTGAGCACCAAAGGGGGTCAGCGGCAAGGGGGGTCAGCGGCAAGGGGGGGTCAGCGCCAAAGGGGGGTTAGCGCCAAAGGGGGGTTAGCGGCAAGGGGGGTTAGCGGCAAGGGGGGTCAGCAGCAAGGGGGGTGAGCGCCTCTACCTCGGGTCCCTGTGGCTGCCCGCCCGGCGGGGGACATCGCGCAGCAGGCAGAGGAGCGGGAAGGCAGAGACACACTCACCGTGTGCTCTGCACAAAGCGGAAGCCCCGCCCCCGGCTTCCTCTGACCTGCCTGCAACCAATCCCCTGCATCCCGGCCGGCATTCTAAGTACCGCCTCCTTCATTCAAACCCATGCGGCCCTTCATCCAATCACCTGGCAGCATTCACTAACACAGAGAATACTTACCAGCTGCCGCATCCTCTTCACCGCCGTAACCGGGACACATTGGGTGGGCCGCACAGATACTCGGTGTGGGCCGCATGCGGCCCGCGGGCCGCGAGTTTGACATGCCTGTCTTACACATACATCCAAGAGTTCTTAAGGAGTTAAGTACAGTAGTAGCCAAACAATTACTGTACATGTAATAATGAGTGTATAGAAACAAGTTCCAAATATCGGTGCTCAGTATACTGTATAAAGGAAACATAAAGTTCAGATAAAGTCCTGAATAATGAGCATGATTATATGTTGGATAAACTATGATCAAGCCTGGTGAGATTCATAGACCCTGTGCATAGGCATTTCATATGAAGGGTTAAATGCAATAACAATCCATTTTTATTCATTTACCTCTCTAATTACATCCAAATGGACAATTTACCATTGATGTCATCTTCTATTCTATTGCTCTGGATATTTGTGTTATTCAGTTTGATACTCAATACATATAACTGGAATGACCTTTAAGCACTTAAAATTTGATCATAGGTGTTATAATCACCCTTATATCTTCTGGCCATGTAGGAAACTAGTTCATTGTTTTTATATTTATATTTCTTTTTTTATGTCATCATTAGATTTGTATAAACTTTATGTGTATTTGTTTTTGTTAGTTTTGTACATCTGCTCCTTTGCAGTTGTTTATGATCCTCCGCATACATGGGATGCACCCTCCATCATGGGCAGCTGATTGGGAGACAGGTTCCTCCAATGGGATTTGGCCGTCTGGTTTTCGCGCCATTCTGCAGTGCGTCACTCCGTGATTGGGGGCGGGGGATCATCTATAACAGTGGGAGTGTGATCAGACGCGAACATACTCTTTGATAAAGGGCGTTTCCCTGAAACGCGTCAGAGTTTTTAACCTGATGTTCCCCATGTATATGCCATGATTAAAGTATAACTTTTTAACTTTATTTTTGCTGGTGTTAGCCCCAATTCTTTTACAGCTGTGCTCTGTTCTAATCCTTGGATTGTTTTTTTCTCCATTACATGTAATATTCAAGGACCCCATTTCCACAGGCTCACTACCACAATATTGGTGTTAAGCAGTTGTGGTGCCTATATTTAAAAAGGTAGCTAGATCACAACTAGGGAATTACAGACCTCTAAGTCTGACATCAACAGTGGGGAAGCTACTTAAAGGTATAGCACAGAATAATATTCAGGATTACCTAATGGATAACACAATTATTAGTAATAGTCAGCATTAATTTAAGAAGCGGTCATCCCTTAAGGTTAGAGGAACCCTTAAGGTTCCATCAACAAAGGAAAGGGTTCTTTACAGAAAGGGCAGTTAAAATGTGGAATTCATTACACATGGAGACTGTGATGGCAGATTCAATAGATATCTTCATAAAAAGGTTGTATATCTTTTTAGAAAGGAAAGGTATACAGGGATATACCAAATAAGTAAACATTGGAAGGATGTTGATCCAGGGAGAAATCTGAATGCCAACATTTGAAGTTGGGAGGGAATTTATTTCTCCCCTTATGAGATGTAAATGGATGATATTTGATTTTTTTCCTTCCTCTGGATCAATAAACTGTAAATAGAAATATTGGGCTGGATATCTTCAGTTGCTGCACTATTCTAATAAAGGGGTCTATGCAGTAAACGTCGAGAAAGCAATTTCGGCAGGGGTTTGAACTCGCCATGTTTTAGGTGAATTGCTTTCACGGTATGCAGGAAGGCTTCAATACATGCGAGAGCAACATTTTTCTAAATGGCGAGTAGCCGGTGGCGAGAGATATCAGCCACTCTCGCCGGAAAAAAAATATTTTTAATAACATTTTTATTCATAGTGTAGATGTGCAGGGGGTCTCCGGAGCAGAACCACATTGGTTTTAGGTCTGGGGACCCCCTGCTTCCTTAGAAACAAGCCCTTTATGGGGTGCCGGTATCCCTCTGCTTTTAAATGTCCCGATCACGTGACCGTGGGATGTAAACCAAGCAGAGAGATACCGGCATCCCATAACGGGGCCTGTATCTTGAGAAGTAGGGGGCCTCCAGACCTGAAACCAACGCAGTTCTGCTCCGGAGACCCCCTGCACATCTACACTAGTCTCAAAACACACATATCAATAAACAATCATTCATTACCGCAGCGGATAGCCGCTATTGTAATGAAGCTGCATTAATGTTATTTTTATTAATAGTGTGCGGGAGTGTATGTTGTGTATTGCAATGTTTATTGGGGGCAATTGTCCCCAATAAACATGCTATTATGCCTTAACCCCTTAATTGCCTTAGCGAATAGCCGCTAAGGTAATGAAGTTGCTTTAATGCATTTTTATTAGTGTGCGGGAGCAGGTGGTCTCCTGAGCTGTACCGCATTGACTTCTGGCTCAGGGACCCCCTACTTCCTGAGTTACAGGCCCTGGTATGGGGCATCAGCTGCCAGTGTTGTGGCCATTTTTATAGCGTCCACGTCACGTGACGTGAGACATGTAAACAATGGGATACCGACACCACTAACACATATAGTATAGTAATGGTCAAAATTACTATTAATCACATATTGGTTATAATGCATTTGGCCATTTCTAATACAATAAGCAGAATAAATAAAATAAATACACCTTGCACTCACCCCTGACAGGCCCCCATGATGAAGGCCGTCCTCATCCTCATCCCATCCCTGCCCTCCGGTGGTGCAAAAAATACACAAGAATAAAAAGAGCAAATCTAATGTCCCCTAACCCCTTAATCACCTTAGCGGTTAGTAACCTAGATTAATTAAGGGATTAACCCACCCTCCCCCACTACCCACCCGGGAGGCCTAACCACCCTCACCCACTACCCACCAGGGAGGCCTACCCACCCACCCTTGGGGACAATACCCCCATCACCCCCCCCCCCCCACTACCCACAAATAAGACACTGCACAGAACAGCCCCACTACCCACCTTCTAGGCCCCACAACAAACATTACCATATTTAATAAACAATACATAACCCACCCCCCTGCCTTTCTCTACAGTATTTCTGTAAGTGCAATAGCTTTCTGTGCCTTTTCTATTCTTTCTATGCTGAATCTCCCTCCTGCCTCTGAGGGATACAGCCAAGATCTCACCTGAAGATTTCTACCCTGAGTTGGTCACTCGGAACAACCACACTACCTTCCTTTCTCTGCATCATTGTGAGTGGATCACCTACACAATAACACTAATATTGTTTTATACACAGTGTGCACTATATATTTATCATTTTCTTTTTTATATCACTTACTGTAGATGTATTTGCGCTCCTGATTTCTGCTCTGTACATCTGTTGTTTGGACTTTGGATTGAGTCCTCCTTCCGGAGCTGCACTACCTCCTTAAGTATTTATTTAATTATTTATTCACTTCATCACTAGTGTGTACACAGGGTATATTTGTATATGGTGTGTGCGCTTGTTGTTTTATTTGCTCTTGGAAAGACAAGGGAATAAGATCTCTGGGCTAGTTGGTAGATGTGAACAATGGTAAGGTCTTGACATTCCAAGAACTGAATGAACAAATGGGACTACCTCAAACACATCACTTCCCTTATATACAAGTAATGCATTATTGCAAGTGTATGGATAGCTATAAATCAGATCTATTGAGAATATAAGTTTTGATGCCCTTTTTAAGGATGCTAATAGTACCAAATATTCTATCTCAGATTTAATGATTGGATTAGGGACAAGGACTATGGGAAGGATCTAAGAACAATGTTCACTAGATGGGAAAACCTTCCCAGGAACTGAAGGAGTTGATCTGTTACTCTAAGTGTTAACTCGGGATAGGAAAAGTATAATTGCTGAGGAGTGAAGAGAGATGCAATATGATAATGCATTTGTCCTATTATGCTTCTGATATCAATTATAAGGGGATAGAGAAATCTAAAAATAAGTGCCTCAAGTGCTCCCAGGAAAGAGCAGATTTAAAACACTGGTTGTGGGATTGTCTGGTTATCTCTGATTTTTGGGATCAAGTTCTGCTGTATATACAAGAAGTTATTAGGGGTAACTACAATAAAAGAGCCCTTAGCCTTGCTGTTTGGAAATATGGAAAGTTGGAAAGAGGTTAATGTACTGTAAGTAACAATGTCCCAAGGCTAGCAGAGATTGTCTTGCTTGCAGCACGGAAGACAGTGATGGTGAAATGGATAAAACCTGAATCCCCCACTTTAGATATTTTACACTAGTATCTAAATAAATTGATGATGATGATGATGATGATGGACAAATTAGATGCTTGGACGAATAAGGAATTAAGAACCGATAATTTTTTTTAAAAATGGGAAACGTTTATTGATACTATTTTGAATCAAGATAGGGATTCAATCATTCAGATATTTGAGCATTGCTCTTGGGATCTCCTCAGACTGATAGCGATTGGTCAAAGATCATTTTGCCCTTGAGGAATACAGTATGATAGTATATTGTTGATAGGGGAGATGGTGAATGTGGAATCTTATACCAGATTCTGTTATGAGGATGTGTGGTGATAGCTTTGATGTTAATTTTAGAAAATGCTATTATCTGTTTTTTCTTTTTATTATAATTTCTGTTAATGTGTTGAATTTAGAAATTATAAGTATGATGAGCAATACTAAAAACAATTGTGTGTAAAAGTATGTTTTTTATGTGTTTCTTGTTATTTCTTTTTATTATTATTATTATTATTATTTTTCCCTGTATTGTAATGTTGTTGTTGTTTAATGTTTCTAAACCCAATAAAAAAAAACTATTTAAAAAGAAAATATATATTATGGATACCATTTCAAGACATGCATCTGATAATGTATCATGAAGTTCATGTAATAAACTATACTAGAATAGAAAATAGGGAGATGAATCCCACAATATAATGCTCTAGAGAGAGATACAACCAATGTTTTGTTAACCTTATTAAGGCATATACCAGGCATCAGAATAAAGATAATGAATCAGTATATGATTATATGCACCGGTGGACACTTGTACTCTGTGTCAGAATTATGTATCTATATTTTCTTTTGCAGTCCTTGAGGAAGAAGTGTATAGAAATAGGTGAGTGCCGGGGTTTTGGATTAAACAAAACCTTCTGGACCTCCGTGGGTCAATTTGAATAATGACTAGGCCTCTTAAAGACAATTAGTTTCAGTTTGATCCATATATAAACTGTATCTTTACAATGAAACTTCACACATGAGATATAGGAAAAAGTAAAAGTCGAAGTTCCCTTGGATACGGAGTATTCACGGAGCTCACTGACTCAAATCTCTTCTATAGCATAGTTTTAAGTGATTAAAGTGAATGTACAGGTCAAAAAACAAGAACAGTATATACAGGAAATCATTTCCTCTATTTTGTGGCAGAACTGCCTAGCTACTGCTGCACCAGCATTTATTCTAAAACTTCTCTGAGCCGTTGTCGTTGCATCTCCTGTATTCCACGCACTATATATTTGACATCCCCCGTGTTCATGCCGCATTCGTGCCGCCCAGCACCCCCGGTTGATCCGTGGTTGATCTGCGGTTAATCTGTTTTATTACTGGTTTCAGATTTAATTGGGGGCAATTCTTCGCATATCCGCCAGGTGGCAGATATTCATGAATTATAATGAATTATAATGTGTACACTGCTTGTGCTACAGTTATGTGTCGACTTGCAGGTGTTTAAAAAAAAAACAAGTCTGCCACAGTGGTTCATTGTGAATTGACCTTGGTACTAAAGAAGTTGCTGTATCAATTCATAATAAAAACTCAATGCTCTGTGTCTTTTTTACACAATTGCCAACCGACGCAATGAGTACACAGCAGTATGTGTGCAAAAGACCTGACTGTACTTATGCATTTTTAATGTGTTCTGCAATTAATGCAGCAGATGATAAAATGGTCACAGTTGCTGAAATCTATGATTATTTAATCGCAAAGTATGACTCTTACAAATTTTCACCTGATGCTCGTGGGTGGAAGCGTGGAATAAGGAAAAAGTTAAGTAGCGATCCATGGTTTTTTCGTATTGCCCCTCCACACGGAGTTAGAGGAGGGTATTGGTGTGTGATGCCAGATTTTTCCAGTATCTTTGATCATGGAGACTTCAAAAGGAGAAAGGTCAGATTTAATCAAAATAAGATTCGTCAATCCCAGGCCAGCAATGTAACAGCGCCTGCACCGGCGCCAGCACCGGCTTACAATAACGGTCCGACCGTCAGTGAAAACCTGGTGACCGGCAACCCTTGCTATCTGTCCCTGCCAGGATACATACAAAACTTCCAGCCTGAGCCTGATTTTACGTACAGATATAGCAAGCTTGCATGTACCAAAAAGATTTCTAGCTTCATCAGCTGTCAACAACAGGTGTAGCAGGCCTGCTGTCACCTGTCAACTACATGTATAATGAAGACTACAGGTGTGACTGTGGCTCATCACCACCCGTTTGGCAAAGTCGAAAATGAAGGTAAATACAGTATAATTTACTACAGAAACTACCTGTATTACACTACCTGTATTACACTACCTGCAGTTCAAGCTGCCATATTTTTTTTTTTTTTTAAATATCAATACATTATGCACACAGACAAGTGATTAGTTACTGCAGATCGGTCTGTTCTCCTGTAATCAATCGCTTTGCTCAAGGTTATTTAGTTCTATTATTTAATTCACAATTCTAGAAAATGTAGTCCAGCAATGCAGTATGATTGGTTCAGCAGTTACTACAGTAGATTCTGTACAATTGGTTGACAGCTTGGCGCATGCGTGTATGTCTCCTGGTACCTTGTTGAAACGCATATGCGTATCATCACATCCCCACCCCCACCCACCTCGGACGCAAAGTCTTACTAACAACGGTAATGCAACCGCTTTACAACCACCCCCCCCCCCGAGCCATTCATGAAAATTCTACTAGCCTTCTTGAAGGAACTATTACAGTATGTGAAATTTTATACTCACTGTATGTTTTATAAAAGGTGACAATGAAACAATTTTTAAAAAAACAACTTTTTTTATTTTTTGGAGTAAAGCCATTATTTTATAACTTTTGAACAACAGAACAATCAAGCAGCAGCAACAACGGAAATATATAATATACTGTACCAGTAATAATTTTATATTTCCTCAGAAAAGAAACTTTGTCATCAAGCGGAGAAAGGCAAAAGGAGGGATTTCGATGGACCTACAGTATAATATCGCTTTTTTGAAACGTTGCTTGTGCATTGATGAATCTAATTTAAAAATCCAAGTACAGTAGGCAACAATTTAGTGACAGTGCAATTTTTATTGATTAGGATAGAATAATTGTGAGGTTTATAGAAAACTTTAAACAGTATGCTGCTGTTTTCATATTCAATACTTTTTTACATACTGTACAGCAATATACTTGCATGTTGAATTAACTCTAATAAGAAACCCCCAAAATAAAAAAATATTATCTTTTATTCTATACAGTGTGTATTTATTCTACAGTATATGTATTCTATATGTATTGTTTTAATACTGTTTTGATTTAATGCGTATGTCTCATGGAACCTTGTTGAAACGCATATGCGTGTCATCACATTTAGGCACATGCGTGTATGACTTCTCATTCAATGTGAATTTCAACTCTGAAAAATTCATTTGTAATGGGTGGCTTTGTGGCTAAGTTGAATCTTCCCTAGCGTGTTATCACATATATGCGCATGCGTGTATGTCTCATTGGAACCTTGTTGAAACGCATATGCGTGTCATCACATTTAGGCGCATGGATGTATGTGAACAAGAGACACCACACATCCCAACCCCCCCCCCCCAAGCCATTCATTAAAATTCTTGTAGGCTGATAAGCCCTTACTGTGGAACGAATCCTCCCTCAAACACATTAATTCAATTTTTTTACTAACTAGTCCTGCACACACTTCTACAATAGCAGTTCCCCAACCCCCACCCGTCTTACTAACAAGACAACGGTAATGCAACCGCTTATCAACAACCGAGCCATTCATGAAAATCCTTGTAGCCTTTTTGAGGGACTGACTGATTTTAACCAACCATTATGTGAAATGTTATACTTATTTTTTATAAAAGGTGATACAATTAAACAATTTAAAAAAAATCAACTTTTTTTTTTGAGTAAAAGTATTATTTTATAACTTTTGAACAACAGAACAATCAAGCAGCAGCAAAGTTGATCCCCAATGGTCTGTCCTTCCAGGGACGAGCCCTTATATGCCTCAAAAGGCCATTGATGGTGTCTCTCATGGTTCTAATTAAATGATCGGTAACAGTAAAATAACGCTGAACTTCCTCCAAAATTGTTCTCTTTAAATTTTCTGGAAGAGCCTTCTTGATTTTATTCCCTTCATAATTAACGTTGTGGGTCCACCCGCTGTACACCTCATAACTGACGTGGTGTTTAAAGATGGACAGGGCACATTTCTGGGCTAGACCAGCACTTCCGATCTTGTATTTCTCCCGGACTTGCTGGGGCAGGTCGCGCAAGATGATGTCTGGCAGCGTTTCAATGCGTGTGTGCTTCTGGGAGCGTGTGTGCTTCTGGGTGTGGGTAGGTTGTCTGGGACGAAGCTTTCCTCCTGCCGAAGTGGCCTTATTGGTGTTGTCATCTCCTGTCGTGGTCATACCGGGGTTGTCATCTCATCCTCATCAATGGCATACAGGTACACGTATTCTGCAGACGGAGGGGGTGTGCTCGGTGATGGAATCGTGAAGGTCACATCCAGGCCACCCTCCTGCTCCTGGGTCCAACATACAGGGGCAGGAACTACAAGCAAAGAATGTATCCCCGCTATGTTACTCTCCATTTTCTCCATGTTCCTCTCCATCTTCTCCATACGCCTATCCATATTTAACATGGTCTCTAAAAGAAGATCAATATTTTGCACCATAGAGTTGTCAGGGATATCGACACAACTTAAACCATTTAGCATGCGGGCGAACGAGCTGGATCTTGTGCGAGGAGTAAGTAAGTAGTAAGGTACAGTATAGTACAGTATAGTACTGTAGTATGGTAAGTACAGGTACAGCAAGTATGATACAGGTACGTATGGCACAGATTGTTTTATATGCACTTTACTGCACTCATTTTTTCTTTTCAGAGCTGCTGCACTAAAAGACTTCTTATAAAGTAGTTATAATGTAGTATAGAGTTCCAGTATATACTGTACAGTATACTGTAGTTATACAGTTACTGTGTACTGTACAGTATACAGTATAGTTTGACAGTAGTAACCGTATAGTCCAATATAGTGATATACGTAATGCCTCACATGCACTTTACTGTACTCATTTTTTCTTTTCTTTTCAGACAGAGCTGCTTCACTAACATGAAGGGGGGGAGGGGTAACATGTGTAAATGTATTGCACTGTGTGTACTGTATATTGTAGCAACAGTCATTCATTTACACCCCCACCTCTCAATGACAAAAGAAATCCTGAATGCAATGCAGCCATCACAAAGAAGATACTGTAAAGACAAGATTGTACATTTGTATTATTCATGATTACAGTACAGTATGTGTATTTGTCATTTTTCAATGATTATGCAGATTAAATAAAAAAGATTCTTTCAATTCAAGAGAATCATTGAATAGATTAATTTGGGGAAGGTGTGGATAAACATTTCTATTTACATTGGTTTGTTTGTAAGGCTTTGTGTGTGAAGTAGGGGGGGGGATGGGTGAGTGGAAGGTGCTACAGTTACCACCGGCCCATAAACTTGAAATTCACTTGGAATGTGTGTGGAGTAGTCATTCGAGAAGGGATTATCACACGTGCGCATGCGTTATTGTGAACAAGGCCTCAAAGAGGCCACCAGCCTCAAGAAGACTCAGCGACATAATTACTGTAAAAAAAGCCTCAGAGATTTTAATCAATGGCTCGAGGGAGGGGTGTTGATAAGCGGTTGCATTACCAGGGGGATGTGTTAGACATACACGCATGCGCATAAATGTGATAACATGCTCGGGAAGATTCAACTAAGCCACATAGACACCCATTACAAATTAATTGTTTGGGGGAGGTGTCAATAAGAAGTAGAAATACTTTAGCCTTGTGTGAGGGAGGGTGAGGTGGAGAGGGCTGTATGCTGGATTATTAGTTCAAAGAAATATTTTCAACAGGTCATCATAATGTTTTGAGCCCCACACCCCCAAATAAAAATCACAGTATTCCACCCACCACATAAAGTATATACATGACTACTGTAGAATTAAAAAGCTACAGTGGCAATTGATTGAAAGAAAAGCAAAAATTATTATGCAAGCCCATGTCGAGAAACGAAAAAAAAAGGTTTTTTTTTTCAGACTTGAAATTCACATTGAATGAGAAGTCAAACACGCATGCGCCTAAATGTGATGACACGCAATGCATTTCAACAAGGTTCCAATGAGACATACACGCATGCGTATAAAATAAAAACAGTATGAAAAGAAGAGCAAGCCTAGTAAAAGTTTTGATTAATAAATAATACATATAGAAATGTGATGACACGCATACAGTATGCGTTTCAGCAAGGTTCCAATCCGCATGAGCGGAAAAAATATTTTATATTCGGAAGAAGACGCAACGTTATATTTTTGTAATACTGTACTTCTGTATACAGTACAGTATGTGTCCTCATATTTTTTATGGTATGGCTAAGGAGCCTCAGACTACTGTATGCAGTATGAACTCGTAACGTTAATCTCTGCTTCAAATATAAATCTTCAAATTACAATTACTGTACACACACAGACTTGCAGAACTGTACGGCTGTACAGTAGGTTGAATTGCTATTAGACTTTTAAGACAACAGCTCGCGATCGCCCACTTGAGTTTCTAGACAGTATTGCAGACAACGCTAAAATGCTATTTTCTGTGCCCGATAGAAAACCGATAGAAACCAGAGTGAATTGCTATACGGTTGGAAAACATAGCGCGTCATGACCCGGTATTCAGAGAGGTACGCCGGACGATGTTTTAGAATAAAAGCTGGTGCCTCTGTAACTAGGCCCCCTTTGTAATGCATCTGTAACTCATGTGCGTTAATTGGAATTGACGTTATAGTTTTGCCCATGTGTATTTGCAGTGAATTGGATAACGAGTCTCTTTGCTATGAAAATCCCTATTAATACAGTTAACTTAACCATGCTCGTTTGACGACTGGCCATAGTTATTGCATATCATCAGCTTACTGGATACCCGTTAAACTGAGGAAAAGTAACGGGCGTTACCTACAGATGCAGCGGCCGTTATTGATACACTTCACGCGTTGTATACCTCGGAATACCCATTTAATGGTGTGGGATTTCTTCCAACTGTACCGCCTTAAGACGCGAGTGCAGGTGAGTGCATAAAATGGCCTTTTAGTGTTCTGGTTTTTAAACACCTGAAATTGACACAGTATCACAGTACTGTACTAATTACAATTAATTCATTCCATTGCATTTAATTGCACACAATCCATGAAATTCAAACAAGCAACCTCGATAAACATGTGTGCCTGGGGCGATTAGCAGCGTTAGTGCCGCGTGGAGTACAGCAGCGCACACAAAAACGATTTGTTCGAATAACGGCTGCTGCATCTGTAATTAAGAAACGTCATGTTATCAGCCCAGGCTTAACGGACTTTTGAGGATTAATCCAAATTTCCATCATTATTTCAGAGCTCATTTACATTTAAAGTTAGTGTTAAGGTTTCTCATATTCAGTGAAATAAGATTGTATCGTTAATTGGTTAGTCATCATTGAAATTCATATTTAATAAAGGTTTTAGAGAAGAGGAAAAGATAAGATACTAAATCTCCCTTTGTTCTTTCATCCTCAGAGATTGTAGCTTTGCGGAAATATGTCTGATGGTGGAACAGGAGTAATAAGGGTAATTAACAAAATTAGAAGATGGGGAAATAGGGTAAAATAAGATGAGGTGTAGCTCGCACCCAAAATTGGGAGCAGTACCAGAATTTGAAATAATTGGTACAGAGGGCATATAGCTCTGGTGCCCAGGAAGAGGAAGTGGCTGGGAGGAAAAGGGTATGAGTAAGTAAGGAAGGGGAAAATATGGGAAAATGAGAGGGCTGGGAGATGGAATGGGGAGGTAAGGGGGATGGGGAATAGGGAAGAAGTGAGTAATTCCAGGGCCGTCTCTCAGCCAGAACTATCTGTTCTTATTTTATATCAATACAAATTATGCATTTAAAATGTATTAAATAAACTTTTCAAAAATTAACAACAGTATTTCTTAGACAAAGCTTTGTTGAAACCCCCAGTAGTAATCCAGTAATAACACACATACAATAATATTGAAACTACAATTTCCTAAATGTCCAAATGACATTTCTTAGCCTACACATTTGAAACAGGAGCCTCCTGAAAGTGTTTTCCCCTAAGAGATTGTGATGTCTCATGAATTTATCCCAGCCCAATGTTTTTCAGTCTCCTTGCCACTTTAGTTTTACTAAGAGAGACCCATCCCCAACCTGATTCCACATATCCATCACCTGGGATATGTTTACCACATCTTCTGGCACCAATTCATTGTTTGAAGTATAGAGGCTGTAACAGGTGAGGAGTTTATGTAGGACTAATGCAGTGGCTCGGGGGGCTCCCAATGTTTTATTGTAGAGTGTGCTGTCCTGGGGGATGAGGTGTAAGAGGTAAGCAGTTAACATCTATGCAGTTGATTGCAGCACACCTTGAAGAAATCATGGGGAGTCCAATCAGGGCTCAACTTTGCAGAAGATATATTCAGATCTAATAGCATCAGAGTTTAGGTTCTTCATGAGATTGCATGGGATCTCTGGAATGGGGCTTTTTCTCAGCACCCGTGTCATATTGGAGACTCCATGTTGGGCCTGGGACCTCGTGGGCATGTCTTATCTTTGCTGTTTCTCCACTGGCTCAGCCCAAGTTTTGAAGAAAATTATCAGACGCCCTTATGCTTGCATGTATCTATAAAGATTAATCTATTGTATGTTCCAGCATAGAAGTTGTTGCGGTTAAAGTCGCTATCTCTTGTTTGAACTCAGCAACCGCTTTTTGAAGTTCCGCCTGGAAAGTACTTGTGATATTTTTGAGGAGTTCTTTCATGTCTTTTTAAGAGATCATCATCTCTCCTTCTTTTTCCAGGTCCAAGTCAGATGAAACGTGGAAAGGAGGGCTGGAGCAACCGCAATTTTATGATCCGTCAGCCTGCGGGATACGTTTTGAGAGGTCGACTTCTTCTTCTTTGGAGGCTTGAATTAGGTATTCGGAAGTAAGTGATTTGTTGAATGTAGCAGGATTATTAATTTACATTTATTGTAGGCTTACACGGATCCATCGTCCGCAGCATCCATGTGTCCACAGTCCATATTGTTTTTCAAGACCAGTATAACTACTCGAACTCAAAAGTAGAAACTGATTGTAAGCAATTGAAAGGACCAAGATGTTTACGATTTTGTAGTGGAATATAGCTACGGTAATTAGAAGAAATAAAAAAACAAAGTACAGTACATCAATATTTTAAGGAAAATACAACACACACCAACGCGTTTCGGACTATGAATAGTCCTTTATCAAAATCTTCACCTTGATAAAGGACTATTCATAGTCCGAAACGCGTTGGTGTGTGTTGTATTCCATTCTGGATCCATTAAATTAGTTGCGGTTAAAGTCGCTATCTCTTGTTTGAACTCAGCAACCGCTTTTTGAAGTTCCGCCTGGAAAGTACTTGTGATATTTTTGAGGAGTTCTTTCATGTCTTTTTAAGAGATCATCATCTATCCTTCTTTTTCCAGGTCCAAGTCAGATGAAACGTGGAAAGGAGGGCTGGAGCAACCTCAATTTTATGATCCGTCAGCCTGCGGGATACGTTTTGAGAGGTCGACTTCTTCTTCTTCTTTGGAGGCTTGAGTTAGGTATTCGGAAGTAAGTGATTTGTTGAATGTAGCAGGATTATTAATTTACATTTATTGTAGGCTTACACGGATCCATCGTCCGCAGCATCCATGTGTCCACAGTCCATATTGTTTTTCAAGACCAGTATAACTACTCGAACTCAAAAGTAGAAACTGATTGTAAGCAATTGAAAGGACCAAGATTTTTACGATTTTGTAGTGGAATATAGCTACGGTAATTAGAAGAAATAAAAAAACAAAGTACAGTACATCAATATTTTAAGGAAAATACAACACACACCAACGCGTTTCGGACTATGAATAGTCCTTTATCAAAATCTTCACCTTGATAAAGGACTATTCATAGTCCGAAACGCGTTGGTGTGTGTTGTATTCCATTCTGGATCCATTAAATTAGCTTTATTTTATGGGAACGCATTCCTGGTGGTTCTTTGCTGATTCTCCAGCACTGGATATAGTGCTCCGTTTTTCCTTCTTCTGTTTTCCTTGATGTCTATCTACTGACGGAGGCACATTCAACCCTGGGGCACTGGATTACTGGACATGCTGCTCATCATGGATAAGAACCCCAAGTGAGTTTTGTTCCAGTTTGACCCCATTAATTTAATATTGTCAAAGAAATATGATGTTTTATCTACTGGTCACCGGCAGGTGTAAATGACTTTTCCTTACTGCTTTGCTTTGTGGGATCATTTTACCAGGTCACATCCTATTGGACATTTATACAATATAGGGTTGTTTTTCCAGGCATTATTCTGCTACTAAAGTTTTTTCTTCAGAGCACCACACAACACGCTTTTTCACATCAATATTTTATTCTATATGTGTTCAGCCTTGCCAATCGACCAAAAGAAAACAATTTCACAATTTCCTTTTATTTTTTATTTTTAGAGTAAACTGGGGAGTATTTTGGGGGGGGAGAGCACAATATGGTAAAGCATAATAAAGGTCATTAGCAAGAGTCTAGATTCAAAACATACTTAGGTATCAATGGGGGTTATTCATTTAACTGTAATAGTGCTGATTGGGGTTCTGTCTCACAGAAGCATCTATTTAAATCAAATTAATAACCCCCTATGCCTTAGTATAAACAAAACCTATGCTTTTATATTTTGAATTATTTTTTAAACATTTTCCAGGCAATGTTTGTGTGTTTGGATGGTTTTACTGTCTTTATCGCTGCCTTATCTTTCTCTTCTCCTATTCTTTTTTTTTTTTTTCCTATTTAGCTATTTGTCATTAAACGGTGTCAATATATCTTATAACCAAGATGAATAAAAAAGAAGACACAGCTCCAGATTTTCAAAACTTATTTTTTAAATAGTTATGATTTAGTTATGATTTATTTTTTTAAAGGCATATTGACATAGTGTTGACATATTAAGTATATCACTGTCTTTGGTTGAATTTGGTCCTGCATGTAACTTAAATTCAGGATAAACAATATTTGTTGCGACTTTACCAATCTTTCATTATATTTATGATGATACATTAATTTAGAATATGGGACATAATATAGCCATTTGACATTTTAAAGAACAAACACTGAAAGGAAAAGTAATATCTATACTTTTCTAAAAATACAGAAATAAAGCCCAGAAATATAGAAAACACCAATAGTTTAGCATATAATATGCTATTATTAGTAGAGTATTATTTAGATGTATTGAATCATTAGTTCAACAAATTAATTATCATGCTCTTCCTATTGTTGAAGTAACAAACCTACTATTAGTTATTGCTTCTTTTCACACAGAGATGTAATAGTAAATATTTTGAAGCATGTATTATCTTTTCTCACGTTTGGAAAAACAGAATGTGGTACCAATTTCAGTATGTACATAATTTCATGATTTTAACAAATGATTGATGAATGATATTAAGTTAATTTTCGAACTGATACTTATAGTTTCAAGCTCTCAACATCACGGTGATAACTCTTTTGGCATGTATTACAAATTTGCACTGCATGCTAATTAGTAAAACTCTGTAACAGATGGTTTGAGAAAATCGAACATGATGCCAAAACAAAAAAAATATTAATATAGTTTAGTCAAGACAAATGAGGTTGTTTCCTATTCAATAACGCTCACGATATTTTAATATTGCTGTTTTACAGTTTCATTGATTGTTATAATATTCACACCAAAACCACATGAGCTGAAACATATTTTAACAGAGATGTTTATATTTCACAAGGCTCTGCAGGTACATAACTGAAATTAAATGAGACTGGATTTTTATTTTATCCCAGTGATCAAAAATGTAGCAACGTTTAGGTGGTAGAGAACAATTCTGCCATGCTGAAATTATGTTAAAAAAGGTTTATCAGAGCAGATCTTGATAATTCAAAAATTATCTGTGGTTGTTTTTCAGCTAACATAATTATAATAATCCAATCAACAGTGATCATAATCTGTTTCCTGTATAAATGACATCATATTTTTGAAGTCCATTAATACTGACTCAATTCAATTACCACTGTACAGAGTCACAGAACAAATAAAAATCACATCTGAAATAAAGTAATAATGTATGTCCAAAATGTCATAATGCCTTAACTCATTTAATTTATTTACCCTATAAGAAACTCAAGGCTTTAACCTCACAGAGATCATATGCAGAAAATTTAAGACATATTTTATTTTTTCTATGTATTGTAAATCAGCCAGTCAGTTGGGGACTTACTTTACGTTTGCATATCTTTAGTTTAAGTGAAACAATTTAAAAGTTTAAAACCTTGGGCTTTGGCTCTTCTCAGCATTTAACAACACGGATATATAACTTCTAACAATACAGATGCCCATTGTCCTGGAAATAAAAGTGCAAGTCTACAACTTTATTCAAATGGATGAATGTTCTGGCCCAAGCACACCCTAATAGATGCGTAAGGACAGGCAGGTTAACTCAATCCCAATCCATTTTTTTCCAGGCCTTCTCTAACTTGTCGCGGTGCGCGTCAGCTTCATACTTTTCGCGGGCCTTTTGTGTAAGTGTAACTGTCCGCTTAGGCCTTGCGCCTACCTGAATCTGTTGCGGTTGTGTAGCAATCTCAGCGTCTGAGTTGTCACTCTCATGCGTGATGTCTGGTGAGGGTCTGAGTTCTGCTATGCTGCAGGTGTATGTAGGCATTTAGCCAGTGCGTGTGGTGTGCGGTCTGTTACCTGCGTCAGCGATAGACGACTATCTCAGATGGTGCCGGTCGGTGTCCTGCAGCGGTCAGCGTAGTGGTAGCTGTAGTTACCCGTGTACGTGGCTCTGACCCATGTCCTGGCGGATGTGGCCCTTGATAGCTCTAGCCGTGGGGACGTAGCGCAGAGGTAGGTGTGATGATTGTACCTCACTGCGAAGCAGTGTGGGCCTGCATGCCCTGTATAGAGGTGCTGCAGTCTTTCTGCTGTGTAGAAAGCAGGGGTTTGCTAATCTGAGCATCTGCGGGGCTTGCAGACTCAGGCAGTATAGGAGAGTAACAGTTCTGTGTTTAATGCACTGATCTTTTAAGCAGTGCTGCAGCATCTGTGTCTGTGAAACTGTTTTCAAAGCTGCAGGCTATGTATAGCTGTCTCAGCCTGTCTCCTGTAGTGTTGATTTTTACTGTTCTGGCCCAAGCACACCCTAATAGATTCGTAGGGACAGGCAGGTTAACTCAATCCCATATAAAAAGCAAGGGCACTTTCTTACTTGCTAAAGTGTTTATTTGGGGCAACAACATACAAAGAAAAAGGGGGGAAAGTACACAGGGAACACTGGGACATGAGAGCAATGGGGGGAGGGGGAGCTATGAGGGACGTGGGATAAATGCAAGTTATAGGGATAAGTAAAAATCAGTAACTTTACCAGGATAGGAGAAATGACTGCTCAAGATGGCTGCTGGTACTAAAAGTCAGCATGCTCGTCCGGGCTGATGAGATTAACTGGGACAATACCACCTGGCAAGGGGAGGGGGAGCAGTCCATCCTGGTAAAAGACAGGGGGGATGCCAAGGCAACTGGCTGAAGACAAGAAACCCACAAGGGATCGCAACATTGTTGCAACAGCTAGTCTGAGGAGTGCTAGCAGCCTGAAGACAGAGAAAACACAATCCTGTTCCAGGACAATGAATAATTTCACAGGATTAGGATATCTGGAAACAATGAATGAGAGATATCAAATCAGCTTTGATACCATCATTTAAAAATCCATAGAGTATGGGATTTAGACAACAGGACACCATACCTAGCAAGTGACATATGCAGTATACTAACTTAAAATGTCGATTGGAAATTAGATTGGCATTAAAATCAGTTACAAGGTGAAAAAGGTGAAGTGGCATCCAACTGACAGCAAAAGCCAAGATCAATACTGTTAGCCTGCAAAAAACACGTCTGGACCTTTTCTTTATTCGAGTAATGGATTTAGATACAGAAATCATGTTGTGCAGCTCAGAGTTTTCTTCTGGCTTTATTTCAAAGCATATGGGTACTCCTGGTAAATATACACTGGAAGGAATTGTGTGGCTCCTTTCTGTAGTAGAAGTTTCGGGAGGTTCTCCTGTATTACTGTCTTGATGGCGCCTCAAAATTGCTGGAACAACACTAGCAGATTTTTTGCTATATCTTCTTCTATGTTTCCGAACACAAGAGTAACTCCACCTACGACTGCTGGAGATTTCAACTTCAGACCGCTTACTCCTAGGTTGCTGAAGGGTTAGATTTATCATTTCATTTTCTTCAATTTTAGTTTCTCCATTTGGCAACCTGGAACTTATACTCCTACAAACACTTGAATGACTTATGGTTAGACAAGACAGTGGTAATATATACTGCACAAGTAATAAAGAAATGGTGAAGGCAATTCTATATGAATCAGATGGCCATGACTCTATGCACAAGTAGCTGTTGATCAATGATTCTAAATTGTATGCCTCTCTCAAATTGATAATTTTATGAAAAACAGGCAAAGGGGAACATATAGTAAATCCAAGAGTCCAGACTGTTGCAATTAAAAAGTATCCATGATTTGCTGTTAAATTAGTAGACAGTGGATGTTTGATCATGTGATACCTGACCAAGGCAATAGACATGAGCATTAAAGTTGAAATCAGAACAGATACACATTGGAGGAAAGGCACAATATGACACATGATTTCTCCAAAGATCCATTGGTCCAGCAGTACACATGTTAGTGTAAAAGGTGAACAAAAGAGTACGACTAAAATGTCTGAAAAAGCCAAGTTCCCAATGAGGTAGTTTATTATAGTCTTCTGTTTGCGTTTTCGGAAAATAGCCATAAGAATAAGTAGATTTCCCATAAATCCAAGGAGACTTACAAATGTGTACAAGCCAATTAAAAAGTATCGTATGTCATCTACACTGCTGTTGTAATCCTCCCATGAAGGGAAATTGGAGTTTGTCGTTGCAAATGTGTTGTTTTCCTCTTTGATTACAGTCCTGTTCATATAGTCTTTAACCTCCAAATCCATGTCACAGACCTGCTTACAATGAAAAAGAAAGGGATTAGCAAACAACTTTTAGAACAGACAGCTAAAATTGTTGGTTGATAAGTCAGTACAGCAACTAATTCTCATTTGATGCAGAACACATAATTTTACTGATAAATACTGTATGACAGTTAATTTTAATTACACAAATTTGATGAGTTGCTAAATAATTAGGAGTTTCCATGTGCAACATTTTTAATGATTCATTTAGTTAATGATTAATCATACAAATGTACAAAATGCATGGCAAGTATATCACTTTAATCTTTTGCTTTACAAAACCTGCATCATTTGACATTTGTGTTTAATTATGACCTAACATGAGCAATATCTTAAGAACAGTATGATACCAAGGAGACTGAGACCCTTATTCTGTACCAAAAGCCTGTTTGGATCGTTTGTAGATTTTTCAGATGTTCAGGAATTTTCTGCCTGAAAAAAGGCCTGAACAGACGCTAAATAGAATTACCCCTTAGGGTGAATATGTTTCCATCTTTTGGTATTACAGTATCAATAATTACTTTAAATGTAAATCAGATGCCATTATAGGTAGTTTCCATTATGAACTGATGCAATTATTAATGAGCATCTGATGTTAAATACTGTATTCATAAGAGGGTTAATGATATTAATAAAGAACTCAAGTTATTTAAAACTACTGGGAGTTTTTTCCAGTAATGATGATCAATTACACATACAGTATATCTGGATGGTTATCTAAGGTAAAAGAATATAAAAAGTAGACTGTTTGTGAATGGAGTTGAATAAAGAGAAACCACTCAAAAGGCAATAATCGAGTGATGTGATTCCTACTGGTTTCCATCAACTGAAATTGATGTCTAAAATTCTGACGTTAGGAAACCACCAAATTGACATGCTCTCAAGCCTTCTGTGAGGTATTTTTTAGGTCACAAGATGCAAGTCAAGATGTGGGACATTTTCATGGTAATTCGCAGACCAGACAAAATGTATGTTTTTTTTTTGTTGTTTGTGAAAAGGGAAGACTTCACAAAGAATTTGCCAAGACTTAAAAGTTGATCGCAAAATTAATAAGTACGTCTATTCATTTCTCCAGTTTCTTTTAAAATTTCCTTCTAAATGTTCTTATTGCAGAGGTTGTAAATAGCGCACACATACTATTTGGCTAGTAGATCTGCAATGACAGTTACAGATAAACACAAAGTAGACAATTAAACTAAAAATATGTATAGTTGTATTGGCAAAATAGGAGTGCTGGGTAGGTGGTGGAGTAGTGGTTGTGATGGTCATGCAGGAAAAGACCAGCATGGAGTGGAGCCCAAGAGAAAATACTTGGAAAAAATACTGGTACTACTTAGAAATCAGCAGTTGTACTTTAGACCCCTCATCCTTCTAGTCCTAAGAGAAATAAAATTGAAAGGGGGTTTTATCAACATCATCGTCATCATCACTATCCTCAATGCCATGCTCAGCAGCTGCATTAATATTACTAACGTCTCCCTCTCTCCTCCTCAAAGGAGTGTTGTTGTTATTGGGCACAAACAGGGCACCCAAGTGGAACAACATGTTTCTGGCACCTCTAAGAGTGACTTACAGAGATTACACATCCACACCAGGGTAATCACAAGTGTCTTTAGTGTGGTGAGATGGAAGACCCTTTCTCTGAAAGTACTCTCACAGGAAAAACACCAGTTAGTCAAAGTCAGTGTAATATAGAGTTTTTTCACCTCGGAGACAAAGAGGGGGAAGATTACTGTAATTTTTTAGAACCTGGCCAGGCTTCATGCTCTGGATGTGCAGGGGATTAGCAAAACTACTTGTGATGGAATGGTGAATAATAGAAATATTCATCTGAAAAACACGCAGGGATTGATGTTGAATTGGCTCTAGCTCTTATATTGCATAATTCTGAGGATGTGGAGAGAGAGGGGATGGCTGGGGGAGGTTTTGAGATAGTGTATGGTAATAGAAGTGTATGTGTGTGTGTGGTCCACCAACTGCCCTGTTAAGGGAGAGAGTAGACTGTTGATAGTGGAGGATTTGATCATTTGTTCCTTGTTGTTATTACAACAGTTAATTGTATTTATGGTAATAGCAGTGAAGAATGTGATGATGATAGCCAATCACTGTGAGCAACATGTAACCATGACCACCACAATTAGCAATTGTAGTGCTCCTATTATTAGCACTACACTCAGCAGCAGAATTGACATGTTTACTGTATGAAGAATTGACATTGACATGAATTTATATATCAAAGAAAAGAACAATTGTAGCGCCACACCAGATATAAAATGTACTATACAATTAAGTGTTACATAATATGTTAGGATTTATTAAATATAAATAAGTGCAGATAGGAGCCTAATAAGTGAATATATTCACTTATTAGGCTCCTATCTGCATATATATATATATACAGTTGTGTCAAAAAGAAAGTATACCCTCTTTGAAGTCTATGGTTTACATATCAGGACATAACAATCATCTGTTCCCTAGCAGGTCTTAAAATGAGGTAAATACAACCTCAGATGAACAATAACGCATGCCATATTACACAGTGTCATGATTTATTTAACAAAAATAAAGCCAAAATGGAGAAGCTATGTGTGAAAAACTAAGTGCTTCCATAGGAATTAAGATGCTAAGTAGCAGAGAGGTGCTGCTAATCAAATGCCCTAGATTAATTGATCATCACCAAGTGTGGCTACCTCTATAAAAGCCGAAGTTTTAGCAGTTTGCTGGTCTAGAGCATTCAGGTGTGTGTTAACACAATGCCAAGGACGAAATACATCAGCAATGATCTTACAGAAGCAATTGTTGCTGCCCATCAATCTGGGAAGGGTTATAAGGCCATTTCCAAACAAAAAAGTCCATCATTCAACAGTGAGAAAGATTATTCAAAAGTGGAAAACATTCATGACAGCTGCCAATCTTCCCAGAGTGGACATCCCAGCAAATTCCCCCCAAGGTCAGACTGTGCAATGCTCAGAGAAATTGCAACAACAAAAAACAATAGTTACATCTCAGACTCTACAGGTCTCTGTTAGCATGTTAAATGTTAAAGTTCATGGCTGTACAATAAGAAAACGACTGAGCAAGTATGGTTTGTTTGGAAGGGTTGCTTTGCTTTGGCAGGACCTTAAGAGAGCTGTGCATAAACAAATGCCCACAAACTTCAATGAACTGAAGCAACGTTATAAAGAAGAGTGGGCCAAAATTCCTCCACAACGATGTGAGATACTGATAAAGTCATTCAGAAAACGATTACTTCAAGTTATTGCTGCTAATGGTGGTTCTACAAGCTATTGAATCATAAGGTATACTTTGTTTTTCACACATGGCTTCTCCATTTTGGCTTTATTTTTGTTAAATAAATCATGACACAGTGTCATGTGTTGTTGTTCATCTGAGGTTGTATTTACCTAATTTTAAGACCTGCTAAGGAACAGATGATTGTTATTATGTCCTGATATGTAAAACCATAGAATTCAAAGAGGGTGTACTTTCTTTTTCACACCACTGTGTGTGTGTGTGTGTGTGTGTGTGTGTGTGTGTGTGTGTGTGTGTGTGTGTGTGTGTGTGTGTGTGTGTGTGTGTGTGTGTGTGTGTGTGTGTGTGTGTATATCTGTACCGTCTTATCCAAGCTTGATAATCAAAAACGAATAGATGAAAAACAGTGCATCTTGGAATGTATCTGTGACTGAAGCCTATCCTTATAAACCAATAGGGACCACATAGTATCTACACACATTAATAGTAATGTAACACCCTCTTACACTACTGGTATACACTCCCACACACACTTTTTGTAAAGCACTGTATACACAGTGGGCACTTTCTACATTGATATTTACACACACACACACACACACACACACACACACACACACACACACACACACACACACACACACACACACACACACAGCACACACACAGCACACACACAGCACACACACACATGCTCTTACATCACTAACATTCAGGGACCATTTTACACCTTAAGTCATAAATCGCATACTGCACAGGAGGGAGTGATAGGCTTCAGTCACAGACACATTCCAAGATGCACTGTTTTTAAGTAAAACCCTTTCTTGCTTTATCCATTGTAACACCGCCGGAAGAAGAGATCAGTGTATCTTGAAAGCTCGCACAAATAAAAGCATTTCGTTAGCCACACAACGATATTGTCTATTAGTTTTTTTATTTTATATATAACAAAACCAACGTCAAACCACAATAGTGAACAGAAAAAACTAATCCCAAAATAGTGAAAAATAGGGTTTCTTCCTGGATAAAATCCCAGCAAATGAAGTGGGTCACTGCTGCTTGCTGTAGGATGAACCACATCCAAAGGGGAATCAAAAGAAAAAGCACACACCCCATAGTGTAGAAACGTACAACCCTTTAAAAAATGAAGGGGGGGGGAAACAAGTGCACTCACAAGGGAAGGGAATTTAAAAGCTGTCTGTGATATAATCACCAGCCAGCAATCCCACAGATGCAGACCCACGGTCCTGGCAATCTTCTCATAGACAATTTCACAGCGGATCCATCGAGAACTCAATCCCACAGAGTCACGATAGAAGGTCAAGCTTTAACATCAGCAGAGTTCAAATCTCACGGCCAAAAACACAGAGAACTGGACATAGCCTTGTCGAGATCGTTATGTGGGCATGGTTTACTACAGTGACAATCAATGGGTTTATTAGCAAATGTTTGTTTTTATTTAAATATTTATTTTGTGGTTCCTTTAAAATTTTAGGTTGTCCATTCATTGCCATTGTAGCAATCCATGCCCATATTGTGAGCATGGTTTACCACTGGAACATTCAATGGGTAGAGGGGGTGGGGATATTTGCCCCAGGCAGATGGGTAAGCCTCACTGGTGGGTAGCAGGAGGGGGTAACCCCTTAATTACCATAGCAGTTAATAACTGCTAAGGTTATTAAAGGGTTACAGGTCAGTAGTTAGTTATTTTATTTTACTGTAGGTGCCCAGTGAAGACAAGGAGGAGGGTGACCTTCATCCTGGTAGGGGGTTACTATTGCGGTAGGAAGAAAGTAGCTATTGTACAATCTATTCCTCAATGGGCAATAAAATACCAGATGCACAACAAAACCTCACAAGTATATACATATGACACTGCATATACACTGTAACAGAAGTCTGAAGTAGAAAGACGCTATGTCTTATGATTGTGTAGCTACAAGCTGTTACTGTTGCGCTGTGGACTTGGCAACAGTGCTTATGGCCAAGGACTATACATGGAGAAACGAGTGCGTCCCTTACTTCTGAATGGTAAGTATGTAAATAGTGATGGCTACTGTTGCAGTAGAGTTGTTACATATTCTATGCCACCATAAACTATAATTTGTCAGATATACACCAAAGCCTTGCAAAATCAGAGTTAGTTGTGCAGTTGCACTTCAGTCTCAAAAACTGGCCCACAGGGATACCCTTAATAAGGTTACATGGATGGTGACTGTTGGCTCTAAGGACACTGTTGGTCGCTGTGCTTCTCCTGTAAATGTTAGTTGTGAGGGTACCACTATCCTCTTTAGATATAAGTAGGTCAAGGAAAGGGATTTTATCTGGACCGATTTCATAAGTAAGTCTCAGATTATTGTTATTTTGGTTCAACTCATCGATGAATTTCTTGAGGAGGTTCAAAGGACCCTTCCACAGTAGGAACACGTCATCAATTAATCTTTACCACATGTCAATGTGGTCAGTGAATCTCTCCATGCTTTCTTTAAAAACGATTTCCGCCTCCTACCAACCCAAGTACAAGTTGGCATATGATGGGGTGCATTTCATCCCCAATGCTGTACCCTTGGTCTGGTGGTATGAGGTCTTATTGAACAGAAAATAGTTTTTGATCAAAACAAAGGATAGTAATTCAAGAACAAAATTACTATGATTCCTGAATGTGGAGCCTCTAGCGCTCAGGAAATACGAGACAGCTTGAATCCCAATATTATGAGGTATACTCATGTATAAACCTTCCACATCGAGTCATACAAAAACACTCCGTCACCGTAATGTCATCTATTTTCCTGAGAATATCCTTTGTATCTCTGAGGTACGAGGGGAGGGCCATAACAA
The DNA here is from genome assembly GCF_040206685.1 of Ascaphus truei. Taxonomy (NCBI): domain Eukaryota; kingdom Metazoa; phylum Chordata; class Amphibia; order Anura; family Ascaphidae; genus Ascaphus; species Ascaphus truei. The sequence goes on from NC_134483.1 coordinate 394,721,780, forward strand.
AAGGTCTTAATATATGATCAACATAGTTACTGGCATGTTCCATCAGGTTACCAATCCTGACACTATTGGTCGACCCGGGGGTGGGGTATAGCTTTCATTCAGGATTGCCAAGAGTTTTTTTTACAGTACTCAGTGGTGGGATCTCTGGTAAGTATTTTATAGCAATTCCTGTCTGAAAGCAATCTTTCATTTTCTTTTATATAGTCTACACTTTTTAAGATTACAAAATGTCCCCCGTTGTCTGAGGGTTTTATGGTTTTCTGTTTGTCTTTTCCCAATTCCACAAGTGCTTTAAGTTCCAGACTAGTTAAATTATTATTATCAGAGTTGCGTGGGTTACGAATTGTCTCTAGTTCTTTGTAACCAAGAAATACAGATATCCCCCTCATCATTATTAACTCCCTTGGTTGTCTCTGTGATATATACCTTGATAGAGTGCTCTCATTCATTGGGTTCTTTCTCTCCATAGGGTATTCAACAGGATCTAGTTACTGTGGAGAGTATAAATGTTATACATATGTTCTATTCTATAAGACATATATATATATATATATATGTATATATATATATATATATATATATATATACAGTATTTCCTCGATTGTAAGACGCCATCGATTGTAAGACGCACCATCGATTTGGCCCTTACAATCAAGGAAAATTACTTTTTCACTTTTTCTCTTACCATGTTTCAGGAGAGGCCCCTTGTCAGCGGAGGATGAAGCGGGCGGCGACGGCAGGAGAGGTCCCACGTCTGCAGATAGTTGAAGATGGACAGTGGGCGGGAGTGCGGTGGCAGGACAGGTTCCAAGTCTGCAGGTGAATGAAGATAAGAAGACAGCGGAATGGCATGCGGTGGTGGCGAAGGCAGGAGATCATAATAGCAGGAGAGCTGAGCAGGAGCAGAGCAGCATAGGGGAACGGCTTGGGAGGTGTACACTGTAATCGGAAGTCAGACACCGGTCAACTTCCGGTGTTACAGTGTGCACCTCCCAAGCCGTTCCCCTATGCCGCTCTGCTTCTGCTCAGCTCTCTTGCTATTATGATCACCTGGCACCGCCGAACGCCCACCCACCCACTGTCTTCTTATCTTCATTCACCTGCAGACTTGGGATCTGTCCTGCCATCGCCGCCTGCTGCACTCCCGTCCGCTGTCCATCTTCAACCATCTGCAGACATCGGACCTGTCCTGCCGCCGCCCGCTTCATCCTCCGCTGACAAGGGGCCTCTCCTGAAACATAAGTGAAAAGAGGGGGTTAGTACTGCAGACACTTTTCTTTTTTTTTTGTACATTTTTTAATACATCGATTCTAAGACGCGCCCTGATTTCAGACATGTGAAAATCGGAAAAAAGGTACGTCTTAGAATCGAGGATTCTAATATATATATATATACCCTATATCCCATATATATATATACCCTATATCCCCTATATCCTCGATTCTAAGACGCACCTTTTTTCCGATTTTCACATGTCTGAAAATCACTCAGAAATTACACTCAAAATTTAATAAGTGCTTTAATACTTAAGTGACTGCAGTATTAAAGCATTTATTACATTTTGAGTATATTATAGGATAATTGATCCAGTACTCATGTCCTTTATGTCTCCTCCATGGGGAATAGTTTATGCTTATAACTTCTTTATTTGATAGATTTGATAAAATAAAGTTTTTTTTATTTTTTGTTTATTTTACAAATCTCTCTTTGGCTATAGTATTGACCTTCAGGAGGTAATCATTAATGGACTATCATTGCCAGAGATTTGTAAATACCTGCAACAAGTGCAAATTAGTGGGGTTCTTTTTGACCCCTCTTTTGAGTCTTTTCTGTGTGCTATATATTGTTCACCTCCATGCACCTGCTGGCTTAATTTCTGAGGACCTTAAAGGAGAGCAGTCTGATTCGTCTATTATGATAGAAAAATCTCCTAATGAATTTAAAGTTTTGGGATGAGTCAAATGTTATCAAATCCTAGTTGGTCTTGAAGAAATTGAACACCGGTCTCGAGTTATAGTTATTACTATGAGTACGAAAATGAAAATAAGCATTATCACCTACAATAAGCACATTTCCCAAAAGCCTATTCCTAACCCCCCCCCCCTTCCTATTCCTTTTATATCTTTTACTTCTTACTCCTTGAACAACCCCCTAGTAGCTGGGTTTGTCATCATCCATATTGGCAATTGATTTGATTATTGCTAATAATAGCAAACGAGCATCCATCTCTGACAACTTGGACATGTTATTCAGACAGCTAAAACAATGCATTTTCTTTCATTGCTTTTGTAATTTGCTGTGTGACATTAATTTGTTTCTTGCCATAAACATATTATTTTACATACATTTTTAAAATCACAATTAAAGTTTCATAAAACACAAGCAGGAATTTAATTTTTTAAGATGATATAGTCTCTGGATGTACGCGATTAGAACTAGAATGCTTGACCCTCAGAAGGGCCAGCCATTAGAAGCAGCAACCTTAATAAGACCAAATTTATTAAAGGTCGATATTGCTGCATGACAAATTAGCGTTATAAACCGGAGACATAGGAGCAATATTTGGGGGGAATTACACTGTATTTACTAAGATTTATGAATTCATAAGCGTTTTGCAATATTCATTTTCATCTGCATACACCAAAGAAGCGTTAACTCGTAGTAATCTGCATTAAATCAGCACTAATTACACAATAGTGTGCGTGAGGGGGTGAGGGGGGCACATTTGAGATATAATATCTAGACTATTTAAATGAGTAAAACTGGGTTCATCTTGTGTTATTCTCTTTAGTGGATAAGCATTACTATTAATAATTAATTTTGATTAAGGTCACTTTAAACAGCATAACAGAGCATAATGAATCCTTAGATATTGTGCAACAATAGCAATTGCTACTATTCACTCATTCAAGTAGAATGGGAAATATTAGTACAAAACACTGATGGCACAATATGGTACTTAAAGCTCTATATTAAATCTAGTTCATTTCCTTCAGTCAATGTATTATTTGTAATGTACAAGCCATTTATTGATCTCTATCAAATGATGCGTTTTAAAAAATATATACCTACTGTAGCATATTCACATGGCACTATAAGAAGTAATATAACTTTGGAAATCTAGTTTAAGATTAGAGCAAAAATACAGATGTAGCCACACTTACAAAAATGCTTGCCTCTATCAAGAAGGGTCAGCCCTTAAGAAGACGTATCCTTAATAGACCAAGATGTCTTATAAATCAATATTGCTGCATGGAAAATTAGCGCTTTAAAACATTGGTATACCAGCAATATTTTTGTGAGTAGTTCCACTGTACAGTAGTTACTAAATAAAAATATAACTTGTAAGCATATTCACATGTCTCAGACAGGTCTGCACCCTTGCTTTTCCCTATTTACTTTTAGCAGACAATGCTTCCACTGCAGTTAGAGAATCTGGGAAATGACATGCTAATGAGCACACTGTGTCACCTTTTGCTTCCAATCATTTTAACATGGAGCCTTATAAGTTTATTCCTGCCATATTACACAGTGTTTCAGCACAGCCTGAGTTAAAAAAAAGTGCATAGCCAGTAAACTACCCACAGAGCTATTTTGACCTTTTTTTTAATCTCATCAGCTCATCAGTGTGAGGATGACTATACTGGCTTTGCAATTTGAAGCTGGGATAGGTTTCAATCACACATTAAATAACTTATGGTGGGTAAAAAAGTGACACAAATCCTCCACCGTACAGCATACAGCAATAAAAATATAACGTGTGAGCACATTCACATGTCTCAGACATGTCTGCAACCCTGCTTTTCACCATTATCTCTGAGAATACAATGCTTCCACTGCAGCCAGGGATTCAGAGTAATTACTAAATACTGTATTTACTAAGAATAATGTATTCATAAGTGGGATGTGATATTCAATCTCATTTGCATTTATCAAAGTAGTGTTAACTCCTAGACATCTTTGCTAATCAGCACTAGTAAAGTGTTTGTGTGAGGGGAGGGAGGGAAAAGAGATATACTTTCTACCATATGGCCTTTTAACAAAACCCTATGGCAGAAAATAATTGAATCCCTTTGATGCCTGAGGCTACTGATGCACTGCCAATACGTAAAGAGAAAGAATCCCTGTAAACAAGCACTCTTCCTCCAATGAAATAAAATAATACATTGTTTAATGTGAAAAGAGAGAACAAATAAAGTTAAAACCTATTAGATGCATGACAGTGCTACCAACTACTCTGTACCTGATGTAAATGGTACATTGACGTGACTGCCTCGAGTCACTACAGTGTGACAAAAACTAGTATTACTGTCCTATATAAGAGCGGTAGGCACTGATAGCTCCCCTGAGTCCAAGTATGTAGCAGTGCAGGGTACCCTCCCCTAAGAAGGGTTATTGTAATTCCAGAGATATCATTATGTGTAGTAACGTGATTATGATCCTCAGATCAAACTCTGGTCCCCAAACTGGTAAGTAGCCAATATGAGTAGATATATCTCAAAACCCACTGGGTAGATAATTTGGCTCAAAGGTGCCAATAATCATACTCGTGTGACCACCCACTCAGTGTGTCATAGCAGGGGGTAGGTGAAAAGTGAAAATAAACTTGTCCACTAAAGGGGAGGGTGACCCTTGGATACCCACAGAGCAGGGACTGTAAGGTAGACTGAGCAATACTCCCCTCACTCACAGATTAGCTTGATGTTACAGCTATACATAATATATATGATGTAAGTGAAAGCAGGCATACACAGGCTGTAAACCAGCACTGCCTCACACTGTCTCCACCAGATGAAAACCGTGGAACCTACCAATGCTCCAGTACTGCACATACAAATATAGCTAGCTAGTGGGTGCCTCCTGGGGCCCACAACTTAGTTTAGCTACCTCACGGCACATTGGAGCAGCGATCACGCAGTGCAGTACTTGCAAACTCGGAACTCAGATGGGTGACTTAGTTACCACAGCCTAGCGCTCTGGTCGCATCTATGACGTCAAAGACTCGTGTCATCAACATCCGACGCGCGGTTCATCCCCGTGGGGACTTCGTCTTTGACTCTCTCTCTCACTACTAATGCACTGCAAATGAATTACTACAGCCATCAAAGAGGTTAACAAATAAACACCTTATATTTAAAACACAGAAAACATAATATATACTGTATACAGTATGTGCACATCTTAAGCCTTCAGTAGCCCAAGTGTTCAACAAGTCATGGGTTGATAGACATTTGGGCTACTAATGGATTACAATATTTCTAAGTACAATATTGTTAATATTATGTATTTTTAGCATTATTTTTAGGTAGGCTAGTCTTATTTTACCAATCTATAGTGGCGATTATATACATAAGCAAGATAAGTCTAATGCTATCCTTGGGTAGCTGATACAAAGTTCTGATATTTTGTGGATATAGACCAATATAATCCGGTATCAGAGTTTAGTAAGTAGCATGTGAATTGGTAATGAGCCATTTTTATTAATTTGCGTACATTTGCCTGCTCACTTGTGATACTCTTGTTTTATTTAACACTCTTGCATATGTAATTAGATCGTGCATATTAATTTGCATTCAAATTAGAAAACCTGGTCTTACATATTCCCACTCTTCTTGCTGCGATAAAATGAGTTGCCGCTGTGTTATATAGACATTATTAAAAATGTTTTTAAAATATGGCATTTAAAAAAGCATTTTTTTATTATTATTAGCACAGAACGATATCAATATAAAAAGTTTAGTTAATCTAGGCCACAGTATTAATTGAGGTAAATGTCCAATTTTGCACATTGATAGCTACAACTCTTTGGTTATAGACCCACTTCTCTTGTGCTTCCATGTGGACTATATACTTCCCCTCTCCAAAAGACTGAATGTAGAAAGATAGTCCTCAGAAAAAACAGGTGTGTGTGTGCCGAGCATGTACAGTATACAGTATGAGCTCGTAACGTTAATCTTCAAATTACAATTGCACACACACACTTGAACTGTACGGCAATAAAAGACAGGTTGAACTGCAATAAGATTTTTATGACAACAACTCGCGATCGCCCACTTGAGTTTCTCAACGATATTGCAGACAACGCTAAAATGCCATTTTCTGCACTTGATAAAAACACTAGTAAGCTCGTGTCTTAATACGGTAAAGTTCGATGAAATCACACAGCATGACCAGGGTATGCCTAGGCATACAAACCGTGAAATGTTTTCATACCGGCCGCTGCATCTGTAAGGGGAACTTCTTTGTATTTTGCCAATCACAAAAGTATTTTATTCCACCAAAAATATAAAAATGAAGAAACAATATAATTGATAAAATGCAAAGTAGGTTAACTGTGAACGCATGTGCTCGTCTCACACACCTGTTTAAAAAAAAAACACACATTACAGTTGCAGTATTATATTTAAGAAATAATCCCCGCAGAAAAGGGCATTACTGGCCAGTAATGCCCTGTTCTGAGGGGATTATTACTATTATAGGCTAAATGTAGGCTTTTTTCATAAATAATAGACACTTTTATATAGTTATATAGATTTTTTAAATTAAAATAAAATGGTAAATACATTAAAGCACATCTCTATATACACTTACACTGCAGCAATCTATATCCACACACTGCCGTCCCCTCTGTGTGTACACACACACTCACACACACACACACAGCACTTAAACTGCTGCAACACACAAACTCTGTAGCTATATCCAAACTCTGCTGATGCTGCTGCTACACACACATACAACACAACAGCACCACACACACTTCAGTTCTAAAAACACACACACACACACACACACACACACACACACACACACACACACACACACACACACACACACACACACACACACACACACACACACACACACAACCTGCAGCTACACACACACACAAACTCTGCAGCAGATACACACTCTGCAGCAGACACACACACAAACACACACACACTCTCTCTGCAGCTATACAAATACACAAACTCTACTGACACACACACACACACACACAAACTCTGCAGCCACACACACACACAAACTCTGCAGCTACACACATACACACACACAAACTCTGCAGGAGACACACACACAAACTTCGCAGCCACACACACACAAACTCTGCAGCTACACACACACACAAACTCTGCAGCAGACACACACACACACAAACACTGCAGCACACACACAAAATCTGCAGCAGACACACAAACTCTGCAGCAGACACACACACAAACACTGCAGCAGACACACACACACAAACTCTCCAGCAGCACACACACAAAAACTCTGTAGCCAAACACACACACAAACTCTGCAGCAGACACACACACAATAGCTGCAGCGGACACACACACACACACACAAAATCTGCAGCCACACAAACATAAACTCTGCAGCCACACACACACACACACACACAAACTCTGCAGCAGGCACACAAACTCTGCAGCACACATATACACAAACTCTGCAGCAGACAGACACACACACACACACACAAACTCTGCAGCATACACACACAAACTCTGCACCAGACACACACACAAACTCTGCACCAGACACACACACCAACAGACAAAGTCTGCAGAAGACACACACACACTGCAGCATACACACACACACACACAAACTCTGCAGCATACACACACACACACACACACAAACACTGCACCAGACAGACACACAGAAATTCTGCAGCAGACACACACACAAAGTCTGCAGCAGACACACACACACACACACGGCAGCAGGCACACACACATTAGATAGACAGAAACTGCAGCTACAAACAAACTCTGCAGACACTTACTTTGCAGCTACAAATACACTCTCTCCCTCCTCAACTCAACTGTGTCCATGGATCTGTGTTCACAGAGGGAGAGGGAGGAGTCACTGCCTGGCTGCTGCTTTCTGACCAATCCCCTGCCCTGTCTGAGAGCTGTTCTTGCTTCCAGACCAATTCCCTGCCCTGTCTTAGAGCTGTTCTGACCAAAGAAAAAGCTGATTGGCTAGAAATAAACATTCTGCCAAAAATTCCGGGCATTACTGAATGAATAATGCCCGCCATTTTAACCAATCATAGAGCAGGTATTTAAATAATGCCTGTAATTTTACAGCTTTAGCCTATAATAATGTATATATGTCATGTGTTATATGTTCACAGTTTGCATTTTTTTAACTTCTGTTGTTTTTATTTTAAATGTTATTTTTATTTTCCATTGTCACTTCTCTATTTATAGTGTGTCTGTATGTGTCTGTGTTTTTTTCTGTATGTGTTACACAACAGCAGGACAGTTCATGCTCCGTAGTTCAGAGCGCGGCATGGTTGCCATGACATCGTCCCCCTGACATCATGTCTCCCAGCAGTGGCTAGGGCCGGGATCATAATGCCGGTGCAGGCACTCATCAGCGTGAGGTTGGCCCCGTAATCGTGCAGTACCCCAAGTTCCGGCTGCAGGGCCTGCGAGGTGAGTTTGTGCAAAGGCCTAGGGCCGGTACCTCAGCCCTGTTCTCAACTTAGACCCCATGGCGGAGCCCCCAGGGAGCCGGTCACAGGCAGCAGCACTATGCTCCCAGTGGAGCCGGTTTGCACATGCATACTCAGAAGCATACTAAGAAGACCCTCTGCCTGGTGCTGGGAGGTACTGGCAACCCGGGGATAGGTGGGTTATTTAGTTCCCACAAAGCCATTGGCTGCAGAGGTTAAAGATAGGAATTTTGTATAAAAATAATTTTGGATAAAAATTCCTGCAACCGATCGGGAGGGTGTTCCATCCAAAATTCATCATGCGGTAACAGAACTAAGCTGGATTCGAAACGTTATACCAACGTAACCCAAGTGAAGAGTTCGTAAGAACTAAGGAATCCCGAACCAATTCTACGGCAGTAGAACAAAGCAAACAGTCCCGGCGGAGAAAAAGTGGTTGCGAGCGGCGCCACTAGCCAAAGACTGTTTTACGGCTCTGCTTAGGCACAACTTCCGCTCCTGGGAAATTGTGCTTAGAGACTCAATTTCTAAAGATTTTGTTCTGGAAGTAGAGGATTTCATTTTGACCCATCCCAGTAAGTGTATTTTCGTAATATTTTGTAAATCAAGCTGTGTATGTTCATTGTGGAAATAAATTACAATTTATTTGATCTCTTTCTTTGTTTAATCAAAGGATCCAGGTAATTTTGGTGTTAAAAGTTCTGGTCTTCTGTGACACGGATATTCCTTGAAGACAACCACACCCTGTCTCCCGGGATGAATTCTTGAATCCTCCATCGGTGATTGTCCGCCTGTGTCTTCTGTCTAGAAGTTGCCTTCCTAAGATTCTGTTGAATTCTTTTCCACAAATTCTGTAGCCAACGAATTCTGTTGTCTGCTGCCGATACCCCAGAACTGGGTGTGGCGATGGGCAGGAGAGATGGGTGAAACCCATAATTAATGAAGAAAGGCAACTCCATGGTGGATTCACTGCACAGATTGTTGTGCGCGAATTCGGCCCAAGGAAGAAGGTCAGTCCAGTCATCCTGGGTGTCTGAGACAAAACAACGAATACAGCTCAACCCCGTTATAGCACGATCTGCTACAACGCCGGATCCGCATATAACGTGGTGTCAGCGTGGCTCCCGTTTAAAATGCCACAGTCTCAATGTCCTATAAATAGCGTCAATGCGCTTAGTGGATCCTGGGGAGTGGTTGTCCTTTGCTCGCAAGTAGTACATAGGTTCCTCTGCAGACCTCACTGTGTTTCCTGATCAGTCAGGCAGCGTGACGGCGTGGTCCCACGGGCCATCAATTATCTGGCATTTCACCTACCTGTAGGTGGAAAGGAGAGTGAAGCTCTGGTGGTTCCTGGTTGCAGACGCTGGTAACTGCCACTCTGTGGCTCTATGCTTGATTAATCTACCTTGATGTACGCATAACCTTGAAACACCTTATATACTGCACCGACACACTTTATTCGAGCAAATACCCAGTATGTACCTGGCAGATACCTGGAATGCGCCGCTGCTCACCTCTGACAAGCCCCGTTGCATTTGCCTTCCCAGCCTGGGTTCATGCCTGGCTGACGGGCGGCTGATCTGTTAAATGATAATGATTAGGATTTAATAGGCTGCAATGCTTCGCGTGTCTACCAGATGGCATAAATTCATGAATTGTAATGCAGTATATATATATATACTGTGCAGTATTGCAGCCAGCGGGAATAAAATGCTTCAATCCCTGCCTGGAAAATAACCCAATGCACTCGGGCAGAAAACAGTCACAAACCTCAATACACCCGGGTATACCCGAATTCGTGGGACTAGCCGAGCTCGAATAAAGTGTGTCGCCAGTGTATAAACATAGTTTATTACATTTTTCACGATGAGTGTTGTGCGCTTTGTATGTTTTTTTGTTACTAGATTCTAGGGTCTTGGGCTACCCTTTACACAGCAGCAGATTCCCTGAAGAAGTGGCCTGTTGAGCTACGAAACGCCGCGTAGGAGAGATACCATTCAACCTATATACTTTTATTATTCATATTCCAAGGTGTATTTTATTGTTGTCAAACGGTTTGCTGAACACCGAGTTGATTTCCTCTTCTGCGCATGTGCCGTGCTGTTGCCTGCCTCTGTGGTTGCCAAGTGAGGTCTGAATCATTACTGGCAGACGCTGTTACTCAAAGCAGAGCGGGCGCTCTGACGTCACAGAAGGGCCCGCGGGACCACGCTATCACGCTGCCTGACTGATCGGGAAACACAGTGAGGTCTGCAGAGGAAACTGTGTACTACTTGCGAGCAAAGGACAACCACTCCCCAGGATCCACTAAGCGTATTGATGCTATTTACAGGACATTGAGACTGTGGCAGAGTCATCAATTATCTGGCATTTCACCTACCTGTAGGTGGAAAGGAGAGTGAAGCTCTGGTGGTTCCTGGTTGCAGACGCTGGTAACTGCCATTCTGTGGCTCTATGCTTGATTAATCTACCTTGATGTACGCATTACCTTGAAACACCTTATATATAAACATAGTTTATTACATTTTTCATGATGAGTGTTGTGCGCTTTGTTTGTTTTTTTGTGTCCATGGACAGTCTGGGATGGGGAGAGGTCGAAGGAGTCCTGGTGGTTTTTTCCGAGGAGTCTTATTCCAAGCACATGTCGAGCACGGAGCAACAAATTATTTAATGTCCTTCTGCATGCCAGAACACCAAAAGGTCTGCTCCACAAGATCAGTGGTTCTTCTAGTACCAGGATGTCCAGATGACTTGGAAGAATGACCCCATTCAAGAACTTTCCTCCGATGAGGTGGTGATAAAAAATCGCCCTTCTGGAACTTCGAGACCTTCTGGGATGTGGGGCTGATCTTGTACGATCTCTCTCAATGCATCAAAGGTGTTAGATGTAAGTATGTATTTAGAGGGAAGAATAATTTCCTAACGATACTCGGTTTTATTGTCTGCCAAAAACTGATGGGAGAGGGCATTTTTCGAGCCTGGTAGGAAAGAAATAATAAAATTGAACCTGGAAAAGAAAAGCGACCACCGGGCTTGTCGAGCCCCTTGGCGTCGAGTGCCCTCAATGTAGAGTAAGTTCTTGTGGTCGGTCAGGATTGTAATGGGATTTTCCGTGCCTTCTAAAAGATGTCTCCATTCATCTAGAGCTAACTTGATAGCTAGAAGTTCCCAGTTACCTATGTCATCAATTTGTTCAGCTGGAGAACTTTTTTGCGAGAAAAAGGCACACGTATGAAGTCTGGCTTGAGGAGTACCTCTCTGAGACAGAATAGCTCCGGCCCAGATGTCTGTTGCATCCACTTCCAAGGTGAACGGTAGTTTGGGATCCGGATGTATGAGGATGGGTGCAGAAACAAAGTCGGTGTTCAGATGATCGAAGGCTTAGGTAGCCGCCGGCAACCATGAAGTAGGATCTGCACCTTTCATTGTTAAAGCAGTTATGGGAGCTACCGCAGAAGAGACATTTTGAACGAATCTGCGGAAGTAATTTGTGAAGCCCAGAAAGCATTGTACAGCCTTAAGAGTAGTGGGACGAGGCCAATCCAGGACCGCTTTCACCTTAGCTGGATCCATGGTGAGACCAGTGTCAGAAATGTTGTATCCGAGAAAAGACGTGGAGGTTTGGTGGAACTGACACTTTTCCAGCTTGGCGAACAAATGGTTTTCACGTAGGTGTAGAAGTACCTATCTGACATGTTTTTTTGTTTGTTAATTGTTGTGTATTTGTTGTTTATGTAGCGTTTGTGTTGCATGTTTGTCTGAGTAGCAGTTTGCACTATGATTTGTTTTTTTGCTTGATTTCCACATATCACGTGACATCTGGCCGTGGATCCATCAATATCCCTGGAAGTACAAGAGTTGAAGCAGTTCTTTGCACTTCTTTCCATTTGGACATTACACAGACTGTCTTTGGACATTTTAGGAGCCGGTTTGTATTGTTTTTATTGTGTTTTCTCTGACTGTTTGGGGTCAGTGTTGCCTGGCAGCCTTATCTGTATAAGGTTTCTCTAAGTGTATTCGAAATTGTCTGCACTGTATAATTAATTGTTTAGCTTTTAGCGCTATTTGCACCACCCTTTTCTCTGTCACCTTTTGACATGGCCAACATGTTCCTGTGAAGACTTAGAAAAAAATCATTATGTCATCCAGATAGACGATAACAAACTGATTGAGCAGGTCCCTGATGTAATCTCTACATTAACGAAGTCTTGAAAGACGGCAGGGGCATGACAGAGGCCGAATGGCATGACAAGGTATTCATAATGACCACCTCGAGTATTGAAAGCCGTTTTCCATCCGTCACCCTGGCGAATTCTTACCAAATTGTAGGCCCCATGCAGGTCCAATTTGGTGAAGATGGTGGCCCCTTGGAGGTGATCGAAGAGTTCAGAAATCAATGGCAAGGGGTAACGGTTTTTGATGGTGATCTTGTTAAGACCTCTATAATCGATACAGGGTCATAGAGATCCATCCTTTTTCTTCACAAAGAAGATGCCTGCTCCAGCTGGGGAAGAAGATTTCCGAATAAACCCCTTTTGTACATTTTCTTGAATATACTCCTTCATGGCTTTATTCTCTGAAAGGGAAAGGGGATATGAGCTTCCCCTAGGAGGTCCCGAACCGGGTAGGAGGTCAATAGGACAATGGAAAGTGCGGTAAGGTGGCAAAACCACTGATCTTGCTTTATCAAAAACATCACGAAAATCGGTGAAAACCTTGGGCAAAGTTACCTTCTCTTCTTTAGGAGCAGCAACCCCGCATATACGTTTGACTGGCACTGCGCAATTCTTAGATCATGAAGCGCTCCACAGGAAAGGTTCCTTGTCAGTCCTAATCAATACGTGGGTTGTGAAGTTGGAGCCACAGGAGGCCAAGAATCACGTCGACCGATGGGGTATGGATGGCATCAAGCTGGATCTCTTCCATATGGTCCTCACCTGTACGTAAACAAAAGAGAGTGGTCTGTAAAGAGATAAATGCTGGTTACAGAGGTCGACCATCAATTGCTTCCAACCATACAGGGCATTTCTTGTAGGTGAGGGGAATGTTATTTCTCTCAGCGAAGCCCTGGTCAATGAAATTGCCTCCCGACCTGGAATCCACAAAGGCTAGAGCGGTGGTGTGGAAGTTCTCGCCGGTCAGCGTAAGAGATACAAGGATGCTTGTTGGCAATGGTTTCTCTTTGGTAGGGGAGGTAGAAAGTGTCCCAATGTGATTCCCCTGGACCTCATTGGGAGTTGCGTTTCCCGACTTGTGGGGGCAATTGAGTACCTGATGTCCGGGATTGCCACAGTACAGACAGAGACCGGCGTTGCGTCGGTGCTGTTTCTCGCTGGAAAACAACTTGTTGCCACCAAGTTGCATGGGCTCTGGAATATCTGGCGGAAGAGGATGAGCTGTACCAGCATGGAGAGAAAGGAATCTCGGAGTGAGCTGCCGGTGAAAGGATCTTTTGGACTTCCTCTCCTGCAGTCGTTGATCAACGCGGATACATATGGCGTTGAGTTCTTTGAGATCGGTAGGGCATTCATGTTCAGCGAGCTCGTCCTTTAAAATCTCAGAGAGACCTTGCCATAAGGCAGCTGATAACGCCTCGTTATTCCATCCGGTCTTGGCGGCGATAGTGCGGAACTCCAGAACGTATCTAGCCACAGAGCGATTCCCCTGGGAAATGTGGAAAAGGAAAGAAGCGGCAGTTACCTTGCGACCAGGCGTACCAAAGTCTCTGCGGAATTCTCGGGTAAATTGTCCGATATCCTGAGTGAGGTCCGATCTTCGTTCCAAGATGGGAGAAGCCAAGGCATCATCGGTGAGTAGAGAGATAATGTATGCCACCTTGGATCTTTGGGAAATAAATCGAGAAGGCATTAGTTCGAACTGTATGAAACATTGATTCAAAAAACCCTGGCACCCATGGGGATCGCCACTATAACGGTTGGGTGTTGGAAGTCGGGGTTCTGATGTCGAGGTCATGGATATAGAAGCTAGGGTTGCAGCAGAAGACCCCAAAGGGACAGGACTAGGAAGAGGGACTTGCGCCCGGTTAGAAAGAGACAGGAGGTTCTGTTGCAATGTGTCCATGCGACGGTCATTCTGTTCTATATATTTTTCAATTTTAGAAAACATGCTGGCGTGCGTGCTCAAGACTTGCCCCACCTCAGCGTGGTCCATATTTATGGGGCTGAGCATACTGTAACAGAGTGCTCACCACAAACAAGGTGTGACCACGAGGCCGAAGTTGGGTTAAAATGACTTAAAAAAACAGTGCAAAGAAAGTCTGAAAACACACAAAAAAGCTGTGTGTGCTGTGTACGCGCATAGTAAGTGAAACTTCTTTGTGTGTGTGTGTGTGTGTGAATATGTGTGTGTCTGTGTGTGTGTGAAAGTGTGTGAAAGTGTATGTCTGTGTGTGTGTGTGTGTGTGTTTGTGAGTGACAGTGTGTGTGTGACAGTGTGTGTGTGACAGGGTGTGTGACACAGGGGGTGTGGGTGGTCTGCGCTCCGTGTCCTCTTCTCCTCTGCTGCCCATGCGTGACGTACTGCCGAGCTCCAGAAGCCTCTGTGCATCCGCGCCGGAGAACTGAGCGATGCCAGAGCTTCTGCGCATGCGTGGCATCCGTCAGCGGCGCCATCACTACTGCACATGCGCGGCATATGTCAGCGGGCGTGTGGGGGAAGCGGCGGCCGTTAGGAGCGTCTTTTCCGTTTCACATTTACGTCTCCATGAAGGCGTTTTGTTCCATCAAAATTGACTAGGTGCCACTAAAGAAGTTTCACTTCAAAAATAACTATGCACCTGAATGTTGAATATCAAACTGTTCGATTTCCTTACGAGTTCAGTAATAAATGTATGATTTTTTTGACAGACCCCTGGAGTGCCGCTCTCTCTTCATTTTCCATGTTTCAAGGAATTAATACATTGAAAGTTACCTCTTCGTTTTCAAGTATGTCCTAAGCAAAGAGTTATGATGATAATACAGTCACAGTAAATTAACAGAGGTTATACATTATATTTAAAAACGTGTTATTGTCCTGTTTTTCACTTATAGAACATTTAACAAAAGTTACATCTAGAATAATATATTGTTAGGGCATGTCTAGTAAAAGAGGTCAGGTTAAGATGAATTAAAAAAACAGTGTAAAGAAAGTCTGAAAACACAAAAAAACAAAGGAATGGCGTAATGTATAAATACAAAGGGAAATAACCCTAACAAATTTCTGGAAGAATACAAACCCCCCCACCAATCCACTCCTAACAACCTTTCTTACAAATAGAATATGATTGGCTAGGCAAGCAAAGCCCTGTTTCTGTTTCATAGGCATCCAGCTCTAGGGGTAGACTGTCTCTAATTGGCCAGGTTTTGGCAGGCTTGCTTGAATAACTTACCAAATTGTGTATTATTATAAGTTTAATTTCCCCTGTTAATACTGAACATATTTATGTATATATATGTATGTATATCTTTATTTATATAGCACCAAAAGTGTACTCAGCGCTTCACAAAGAATACAGTACGGGGAATTATAATAATACAATAAGCGCTGCAAAATCAGACAATAGGAAAGGAAATTCCTGCCCCGAAGAGCTTACAATCTAAGTGGTATATTGGGAAACTTACAGAGACAGCAGGTGAGGGAATAAGTGCTGTAGATGGCAGTACCAACCTCAATGGTTGGTAGGAGTGACTGTGGGTGTGGGACAGTCGCCATGAGTGCTGGCTGTTGAGATGCTTGATTTGTCTAGCTAGTTTTAAAGGTTAGTCAGTATTAACACAATTAGCATGGAAGAGGTGTCAGTGAGGCATGGGTGAGAGCAGATGTGTATATGGCTGGGTTATGACATATAACATATTACTGTATTTTGTCTTCGTAAGAAAGATATATATTTAAGAAAATAGTCAATTACAGTATGCCTGTAGGATTTGCACTAGTGCAGGTTTATCCGTAAGCAAACTCCATTATTTAAGTGATATACAAAAAGATACTAATGATGCACTTATTTGCTTCATTACTTTGCTTCTGAATCTTAATCTTATACTTGAAAGCTATGACTAAAAGCCTGTAATTACCCAACACAGCCATACCGCATTACCCTCGTCTGTGTATGCCTCCAACTACCATTATTACTCTGCTGTTTTTATCTTTTTCAAGGGTCACACATTAGTTTATATTGAGACTCATTTCATAATTATTACAATTATGTCATGGTAAATATTTTCGCAATGGCTAGGAATACAACATGACGTCAAGTTCACTGAGATTTTAAAACATGCATATATTTGTATGCTACTATACTGTAGATACCTGCAGTACATGTTTGCAAAATACTGTATACATACAGTATAAAGTTATAAAGTACAGCATACATGTACGATCATGTGTGTATATTTATGGATAGAGATAGTGTATATACACAATAGTTAACATGGTGTACTGTATACAGTACATAGTATGTATGTACTCTATATATGTGTTAAACATTAATTTGAACACAAAACACAGACAGAGCTCAGTGCACATCCAATGAAACTTGTACACGGTACAGTGCCTAAATATATATGTATAGATATCTTTTGAATAAAATGGTCTTTTAGTTTAACATTTTGGCCAAAGTGTTGTAAGCCCCTGAGCCACTACACGGCAGACCACATCTCAAGGGTAGCTAACACTAATATAAATTCTTAATAACCTGTGCATTACCAGGAAGAATGATTTATAATAAATCTGTCAAAATTAGTTGCAAAGTTCTAAGTCTGATTGAATCCTTTATTAACCTGTACATTACCAGGAAAAGCACTCTGTATTAGATTTGTCACAATCAAACTGTAAGCAAGCAAGAACCCCTGAGAGAGGGAGATGCAATGGAGTGAGCTTTTAACCATTTAAAAGTGGCCGGGGGTGAGCTTCAAACTAGGTAGGAGAAGCCACTCTCCAATCAGCTAAGACAAGCTGAACAAGAATTGTAAAACATACAGAACACCTACAAGCTCATATTGAAAGCCGTTTTCGTGAACTCTGCTGTATTCCACACGGCATTCACTCGTTATTCTTCCATGAACGCTGCCATGAATGCATGCCGGCACTAATAAAAACACTAGTAAACACACGTCATAATGCGGGAAAGTTTGAAGAAATCATGCAGCACGACAAGGGTATGCCCAGGAATACAAATCGTGAAATGTTCGGATAACGGCCGCTGCATCTGTACAGTGTAGTTTACTACAACCAAGGTAAGGGGGAGGGGAGGCGAAGGGGGGAAAAGGGACCCTCCCTACTGCCTAGACACAGGTGATGCAATCAGGGGAAATAGCTGAACTAAAACTTGAAGAAAATAACCCCTATATTGAGAGCACTCAACGGCTGGTGAACTGATCTTGATGACCTAGGAGCCGGAAATAAGGTAACTGATTAAATCTAATATGTACATTATGAATAATTTAAAACACAATATTTATTAGGAGAAATCCTCAATTAAAATATAATTGTGTGGGTAAACCTCTATGTGAGGTGACCCTGAACAAAAAGGCGAAAATTAAAAAGGAGATGGGGATATGGGAAAAAAGGGGGCAAACAGTCCTATTGAAGGCAATAGGTACGCTCAAAACAACGTCACCTGCCAAAGGTAGTAAGTGGTTAATTGGTGACAGAAATCGCTGGTGAGCACAGGAGCCTAAGAGATGTTATAATCTGTTATATATAATAGCGTGGCTGACCTGAAACATAGCTGAAGGCAAATAATAGTACATACAACAATACACAAAGCTGTAGGAGATGTTAATGACTCAAAAGACCATGAGTCAGAGACATGTAGGTAATAGACGGAGACTGTTATATTAGCATCATAGCCCACATAGGCAAATAACTTAACATAGTAATGATGTCTGAACAGGATAGACTAAACACATCCAGAAGTGTCCCAAAGGTATACAAAGGACCCTAGGGCTGTGTCCTGCCTGTCAAAGATGTGTCAAAAATCAGTGAGACAGATATTAGAAATATTGGGTCTGAAGTAATTCCAGAGCTGGGAGTCAGACTGGTTGGCAGACTGATAGTGTCTGGCAAGATGTCTTTGTGACAATGTCTTGTGCCCGGAAGCCCTAATACAGTAGGTACTAGTAGTACAGTGTCTAGATGTGAGCTTAAATGAACACAAATAAAAAACACAGATAATCTCCAAAATAAAAGTTAATGAACCTGTGATGTTACCAAAGTAAAAGGCAATGAAGGTAGAGAGAGCAGGGAGCACATACACACTGCGTGACTGGACAATGTAGCAGACTGAATGTGTCTGCCACTATGTCTCAGACTGTCACGGCTAACACCGTGCTGCCACTGGATCTAAAGCTGATCATATGCCCTTCCAGCACACAGTGCGCCTAAATCCCCCCTCCTAGAGACACAGACGCTGGAAGTCTGTGTACCGAACAACTCCAACACAAGGGAAGGAGTGATAAGTCTGAGCGATATGCGTTAGTGACGGACTGGGGAGTCTCTGAGACTGTCACCTATGACGTCAGTACGTCTGCTGCCGATGTATTTTTCCCTGGAAAGCTCTGTCGAGGCTGAAGGGAAACCCTCCAAACCCCCGCTATTTAAGGTAGTATGCAGCTACCTTATTGGTTAATTAATGATTGAAGTCACGTTTGTGCCTGAGGGCCTCTGGTGGTCAGAAAATTATGAATGGATGCGTGTGAAACTCAAAGGAATATAGTCTATGAGGGCCTCTAGTGGTGGAATATAGGAACATACTGCTGCGGCAGCTTTTATTCTAACAAATCACCGGTTTTTCCCTGGCTTGTACCTGGAATGCGACGCTCTTCACCTGGCGCATGCCACGTTCATTTTGCGTTCCAAGCCACGGGTCATGCCCGGCTGACATGCGGTTGATGGGTTTATTGATAATGGTTCGGATTTAATAGGCTGCAATGCTTCGCGTGTCTGCCAGATGGCAGATATTCATGAATTGTAATGCGCATGCGCTTCAGTAATGTGTCGGCTTGCAGGTGTTTCGTTTAAAAAAGATACTGTACCACAGTGTGCCATTGTAACTTGGCCTTGAGACTGAAGGAAGAGGTTGCAAAAATGTATCAATTTAGGCTTTTCATATTAAAGAAAGACAAAGACCAGTTTCGGTTACAGCATTCTCCAGAGACCCGCCCGCCATGAGTGTTCAAGTGCAGCCCGCTTTCCAAAAACCCGACAGAAGTTACGCGTATTTGATATGTGCCGCGATTAATGCAACAGAGGATAAGATGGCAACAGTTGTTCAAATTTATCAGTATTTTATCGAAAACTATGACTTTTACAAATTTTCACCAACTCCTCATACGTGGAAGCATGCAGTAAGGAAAAGGTTATGTAGCGATCCCTGTTTTCATCGTATTGAGCCACAATTTGTTGGAGGGTATTGGTGTGTATCACCGGATTTTTCCGGTATCTATGATCATGAAGGCGGCAAAAGGCGAAGGGTCGTGTTAAAACCAACTAAGAAATGACAGTCGCTGCCAAGCAATGCACCAGCACCAGCACCGGCTTCCAATGACGGTCCCGCCGTCAGTGACAACCCTGAGCCTGAGCCTGAGCCGGATTTCGCGTGCAGTTTTGATGAAGTTTGCATGTACCTAAGCAATTTCCAGCCTCACCAGCTGACTACAGGTGGACTAGTCCCGTTGCAAACTATCGACGTGGATGATCAAGAAAGCTGGACTGGCAGTGGACTGGCGCCGGCGCCAGCTGAATGGGAAATACTATGGTGAGTATTGGTGCCATATTATTTTCTGTGTTTTATTTATTTTGACAATACTGTATAAATATCGGTGCGATTCCAAAGTCAAGCGATTCTCCTGTAAGCAATATCATTGGCTGAGCGGCTTCTACAGTACTGTACTGCAGATACTGAACAATTGGTGGAACGCTAGGCGCATGCGCATGTGAACAGGAGAAAATTATTGGTGGGGCTGGCTGGGTACTTCTTTAGGGGGGTGACCATTACTGTACATTAAAACTTTTCTTTTTGTTTTTCCTCAGAAAAGAAAACGGCTAATGGGGTGATTTCGATGGATAATATCGCGTTGTGTGACAATGCCTGCACATTGTTGAATCGGATTTAAAACCTCACGTCTACAGTTTTTTTGCACTTGTTCCGGCCGTACAGTATACTGTGTAATAAACCCGAAAAAATAAAACTATGCATTTATTCTACATGTACAGTATCATTTACATTATGTGTGTTCTACAGTATACAGTGCCAGGTACCTAACATCTATGGGCAAAATTTATTTTATTTCTAGGTGCCCTAGAACAGAAGTTCCCACGCCAATTGGCCGTGAACTTGACCGAGACCCTAGTTCCCACGCCAATTGCGCGATTACCCTGACTCCGTTCTGTTGCCACGAGAGGGTCGCTATTTACCATGCAATCCTGCCTGAACTAGGACTACATGGTGACCGAATCTGAGCCCTCTAGGTTGAACAGAACCGGAGTTATGGGTTCCAGGTTTCTGCTCATTCTGACTTACAGTAGCCGTTTCAAAGCAGCGCGGCTCTCTCCGCCATTACGCTCAATGATAGGACCCTCCTCGCCGGCGTGACCCTTTCTCGCCGCCATTACTGGTCGGACCCTGTTGGGGTCAAGTGAGGGGGTTCCTAACATCTATAGGCAAAATACTGTATTTCTCATTTGAAAATTGTTGAAATGCATAGGCGTGTACATTACTGTAGCAGTGTAAAGGGAACCCTCGCTACTGACATTGTTTGAGTTGCCCTTTTGGCAATATTGTATCTCCTTTCACATGTCAGTGCTACACAATGTATCAAACATTTAGAAACCATACACTGTATCATTGCATATACTTACCTGCCCTGTTAGAGGGTATAGAGCTACAGTAGCCTTGAATTTATTTGGGATACATACTCCTTTTTGGTCTACCCTTCTACCCTTCCTCGCCATTACTGGTTTGACCCTGTTGGGGTCAAGTGAGGGGGTTCCTAACATCTATAGGCAAAATAAATTTTATTTCTAGGTGCCCTAGAACAGAAGTTCCCATGCCAATTGCCCTAGTTCCCACGCAAATTGCGCGATCATTGCTCTTTTTTGACAATGTTGCCGATCTTGCGGCTTTGCGGTCTGGCAGTAAAAAAACAGTGCAGTAAGCCTCGACATTTGTTACACTGTCAAAGGAGCAAATGGAAACAATATACTGTAAGACAAATCAACATGTTCTTTTATTGGTGGAGTCAGTACAAAAACATTTATTTACAAATACTGTACAATGTTGAAACATTTTAAGTGCACAGCAATTCAAAACATCAACAGGTGTATGGTTTACTGCTACAGTACATGTGTGAAAACATTTGTCAGTCAGTATGGTTTACAGTCACATGTTTTAAATACAATACATTCTTTAATATCTTTAAAATATAAATATATAAATATATAAATATAATTTAAAAAAATCCGTTCTCTGGGTCTCAGCGGGTTGAAATTTGCCTGGTCCTCATGCGGAAGGACCCTTGCCATAGTGGCCAAATATCAGCCTTCCACGCCCCCCGGAACCGGAGATACAAAAATACAGTTTTAAAGCACATTACAGAAGTGGCTTTTTTCTGCCATGCAAGTCAATGGCAGAAACCTAAACTTTACCATTACCCTTACTCCGTTCTGTTGCCACTAGAGCGTCGCTATTTGCCATGCAATCCTGCCTGAACTAGGACTACATGGTGACCGAATCTGAGCCCTCTAGGTTGAACAGAACCGGAGTTATGGGTTCCAGGTTTCTGCTCATTCTGACTTAGCCGTTTCAAAGCAGCGCGGCTTTCTCCGCCATTACAGTCAATGATAGGACCCTCCTCGCCGGAGTGACCCTTTCTCGCCGCATTACTGGTCGGACCCTGTAGGGGTCAAGTGAGGGGGTTCCTAACATCTATAGGCAAAATGAATTTTATTTCTAGGTGCCCAAGAACAGAAGTTCCCACGCCAATTGCCCTAGTTCCCACGCCAATTGCGCGATCATTGCTCTTTTTTGACAATGTTGCCGATCTTGCGGCTTTGCGGTCTGGCAGTAAAAAAACAGTACAGTAAGCCTCGACATTTTTTACACTGTAAAAGGAGTAAATGGAAACAATGTAAGACAAATCAACATGTTCTTTTATTGGTGAAGTCAGTACAAAACATTTATTTACAAATACTGTACAATGTTGAAACATTTTAAGTGCACAGCAATTCAAAACATCGACAGTACAGTTCTAGAGGGCAGCAAACAGGGCAGGTTTTCAGGTCAACCTTGAAAACCGTGCCTGTTTTCGGCCCCCGGGGACTGGAGTCGTGCATGTCCTGTGTAAAAAAGCACACAACAACATCTCCTTTTTTTAAGTACAGCAGGTACTGTAGGGCAAAACATGTACAGTACAATATAGTTCAGCACAACAGTATGGTCTCACTGAAAGTCCTCCACATTGTCCATCCATGGCCGATTCCTTGCATGGCGCAAAACGCCATTAATGCAGTTTCGAACGCCTTTCATTACAGGATCTGTAATTGGATAAAAGCGTCGCATTTCATCCAGAATGTTTTTCCTTAAATTGACAGTAAGCGCCTTTTTTACGCAATTCCTATCGTAGTTCACTTTGAAGGCCCAGTCGCAGTACAACGAGTAGGGAACATGGTGCTTTAAAATGAACAAGGCATACTTGTGGGGTACACCAGCACTCTTCACCCTATACTTCTCCCTGAGCTTCGGTGGCAGATCGCACAGGGTGATGTCGGGCACCGTATCGATGCGAGCGGGTGTAGGTCTTTTGGGAGCGGTTGTGCTTGAGGCGACGGGCGATGGTAGGTTGTCTGGGAGGAAGCTTTCCTCCGGTCATGGTCGCTGTGTTGTCTCCTGGCGAGGTCTTGACGGGGTTGTCATGTCCTCCTCAACGGCATACATGTACACTACATCTTCTGGTGGAGGGGGTGCGCTTGGTGATGGAAGGGGGTCGAAGGTCCCATTCATCACATCCATGTCACCCCCTGCTTCGGCGTCGGGGAAACAGGGGCATTAGCACCGAGCAAATAATGTATGCCCGCTATGTCAGCCTCTATCTTCTCCATCCGTCGATCCATCCGTTGATCCATTTGTAGCATCCGTTGCTCCACATTTAACATGGTCTCCAGAAGCAGATCTATCTTTGCTAGCACAATAGAATTCCCAGGGAGATCCACACTTATCCCATTCAGCATCCGGTCTAATGAGCTGCTTCTTGTGCATGGCGTCTGGACATCTGGGGGGATGGGTGCAACGGATGATGAGATGGGGGTTCCATGGACAGAACCGGCATCGACATCGAGGAAGAGTGGAGGAGGTGACCTATGGATACCCGGTAGAGGAGAAGCGGTAGCGTCGTCGAAGAGGGATGGAGAAAGTGACCTTTGGATTTCCGGGCGAGAAGCAGAGTCGTCCAAGAGCAAAGGAGACAGTGAGCCGTGGATTTCAGAGGCGGCAGTGTCATCAGATGGAACCGGAGAAGATGGGGATGGAGAAGACGGGATGAAGATTTCCGGGACAGCTACAGCAGAGTCATCGAAGCATATGTGAGGAAGTGGTCTGCGGGTTCGATGGGTTTGCTCCCATTCGTTTTGCGTCGAGAGTACATCACCGTATATCTTCTTCACATAATGAGGCTTACGTCTAAGAAAACCCTTAGCCTTTGGGGTCAGCAGAAGGTTTTCTTTATTGGCCTTAGCCTGTCGCTTTTGCCTTGGCGTAGAAAACGGCAACCGCCTTTCGCTTTTTCAGCTTGACAGGCACGGCAGAGGCGAGTGGGTTCCTGCGTCCATAGAATCGGGGTTGCTCCATGGAAGCAGGTGGCACAATGCAGTATCTGGACAAGGGCAAGTTCAGATAAAGATCATTGAGTGGTGGGCTATGAAAAGTGTGTAACCTTTTATGCATGGCAACCAGGTACAGGTGTTGAAAGTGGGCGTACTCTAATGTGAGTCATTACCGTATAAATACACCATCCATTTTGTGTATTGACTGCACATAGAATACACATCGACTAAACATCGAATACACATTCTTGTGTTTGTATTTCTTTCTACTCGCAGCAATGCCTGTTAAAAAGATTTCAAAGGAGCTCAGCATGCGAATTAAGGAGATGTACACGAGCGGACACCGAATTGCTGCTATCCAGCGCTGGTTAGCTACTTCTGACCTCGTTGTGCCAGCAACCACCGTGAGCTATCATGCATACGGAAAAAACAGAGACCGCAAAAGGGCACCAAGGGTAACTAACGCGTAAGTATATTTATAAAACTTAACAAAAAAAAATATAGAAAACTGTACGTACTGTACTGTTCATACAGTACAGTACATCTATAGTACAGTTTTGTATCTACTGTAATACTGTTGTTATTTCTGTTGATTTATATTACAACATAATTTGTATATTTATATTTATAGTACAACAGTATACATTTTTTGTATATTTCTATTTATCGTACAACGGTTTATATACTGTAGGTTGTATATTTATATATATATATTTATATTACAAAAGTATATATTTTTGGTATATTTATATTTATATTATAACATTATATTTATATACATTTTATATTGCTGCATATTAATAAAACAATATATTTTCTTTACATTGTAGGGAGACAACTCTTCTGGTGGACAAAATAAGTGAGGAGAATGATGAGAGGAGTGCATTAAGGGTTAAAAACACTCTGCAGGAAAAGCACAATCTGACTGTATCCGAGAGCAGCATAAAGAAGATGAGACGCAGCATTGGATGCAAATATGGACGTGTGAGGTTAGTACTGGACAGTACAGGAGGTAAAAGTGTTGTTTAGCAAACTGTACTGTACTGTACAGTGCCGCTAAAATTTTTTATTCCTTGTCATTACAGAGCGTACCCCATGATACGGAACGCAAACAAAATCAAAAGGGTGCTCCAGGCCCAGGCATGGATCGACAGTGTGGAGACTTTTCAGGATTGCACCTTCACTGATGAGTCTACTGTGTCGCTGGAGAGATTTGCAAGCTTTGCATTCCACAAAAAAGGCCGCATATCTTTGAAGCCGCGGCCAAAACACCCTGTGAAGCTGCATGTGTGGAGTGCCATCTCTAGGCGTGGACCGGGTTGCATTGTCATCTTTGAAGGTAAAATTTATCAAATATAATGTCGCCTAATGCACTGTACTTTACTAGTGTTGCCTTACCGTATGCACTGTACTGTACTATTGTGCAGTTTTTTGAGCACTTTTCTTTTCTTGCTATAGGAATCATGAATAAAGCTTTCTTCCAAGACAACATTGTGCCCGAGATAATGCAATACATCACACGCGAGTTCCCCAATGGTCAACGCTTCTACCAGGACAACGATCCGAAGCACACCGCGTCAACGGCGCATATCCTTGAGCGCGGCATCAACTGGGTGAAGACGCCAGCGGAGTAAGTGCAGTAGATCGTGTCCCATTTTTGTTCCCCACTGTTTTTAGCTCTTAAACCAATTGTCCTTTTTTTCCAATGACAGATCGCCAGACTTCAATCCGATCGAAATGGTCTGGCATCAGCTGAAGGACCATATCCAGAAAGTGGCGAAACCCTCCAAAAAGGACGAGTTGTTGAAAGGCATAATGAGTTTTTGGAACGATGTACTCACCGTGGAACGCTGCAATAAATATATAGACCATATTGCCACTGTGTTGCCCATTGTCATCGCGCGTAATGGGCAAGCATCAGGAAAGTAGTACTGTGCTGTAGTATTGTAAGTACAGTATGATACAGGTAAGTATGGCACAGATTTTTTCTTTCCAGATAGTCAGAGTATACAATAGTTAGTTTTTTCTTTACAGAGAGAGCAGCACCAGCCATCAGGTTACAGTACATAGAATTTAACAGTAGTCAGAGTATACAGTAGTTCCAGTATACAGTAGACTAGTTTGACAGTACTACAGTAACTGCCTACTAACTGCTCAATTTTTTTCTTTCCAGACAAAGCAGCACCAGCCACCTACAGTAGTTCTACACATCACACAATGCCATAATACAGTATGCACATACAGTACAGTACAGTAACTGCACTAATTTTTTGTTTTCTTGTCATTTCAGGAAAAAAGGGTGGCCTGGGGGGAGGTGGGTTTTTGTGTCCAGTCTAATCTGTTTGTACAGTAAAATGTACAGTATATAAACAGCAGTAATGATGTACACAAAACCTCTCCTCTCTCAATGGAATAATGTACTGTAGACAGAATGAGGTAAAGATAAAGACGGAAAAAATAATATTACTATACAGTATATACAGTATACAGTATATATATATTATACAGTACATTACAGTATATATTATTAAATAATATTCTTATAAATGTGCATTATTCATGTTTCCCCATGTTTTACAAATGTTTTCTAAATGGTTATCCAATTTCAATCTGCCAAAAGAACTTAATAAAGACTGCATTATGTAATATTCATGATTATTTTTATTTTTGTATTTTTTGGGTCCTGACAAAATAAAATAAATATTTATTCACTTTCCTGCTAATCATGATCATTGACAACAACCACCTCCCCCCCCCCCCGACAGTATAAGAATGAATGACAAAACAACATGAATCAGTTAATGGTTCTTTTACTCTCAATTCTCACAATGCTGTGCACATCAGATTTACATTTCAAATTCAAGAGGGGATTTTCCAAAGCTTTGCCGTAAACAAAGCCTCTAAGGGTTGGGGGGGTGGTGTGATTACACGCAGGCGCACTGAGGCTTTGTAGCTCGGCTATGGACGGATTAAGAACACAATGGCAATATTCAGAAGAATAACGACTCTATGGAGAGAGGGGGTTGGTAGGGTAGGGTGACTCATGCGCTGTAAGCAGCAAGCTCCCATCTCTAAAAGGATTAGAGTACACGCAGGCGCAGTCAGCCGATTGACGCTTGGCTAGGGACGGATTAAAAACACAATGACTAAAGTAACTGCAGAAAATGAATGACTCTGGAGGTCTGTGGCTAAAATAGTTAACAGTACTGTAATTTCAAAAGGCAGTTCATCATAATAATTTGATCAATAAACCCCCAAATACAACCCCCAAATACAGTATATAAAAAGCAAGTCACTTTAACTCCCTGTGCCTCAGGCACCAAAAACAAACAGTAGATTTTCTATATATATATATATATATATATATATATATATATATATATATATATATATATTATTAATTAATATTCATATAAATGTCCATTTTTCATGTATCTCAATGTTTTGTAAATGTTTTGTAAATGTTTCTCTGATTTCAATCTGCCAGAAGAATTTAATAAAAGCTGCAGTATGTATTATTCATGATTATTTTTATCTTTGTATTTTTTTTCCCCCTGATGAAATATAATAAATATTTATTCACATTCCTGGTTATCGTAATCAATGACAACAACCACACCCGAACCCCCCCAACAGTATACTGTAGTGTAAGAATGAATGACAAAATAACATGAATTAGTTAATGGTTTTTTTACTCTCAATTCTCACAATGCTGTGCACATCAGATTTACATTTCAAATTCAAGAGGGGATTTTCCAAAGCATTACCATAAACAAAGCAAGCCTCTAAGGGTTGGGGGGGGGTGGTGTGATTACACGCAGGCGCACTGAGTCTTTGTAGCTCGGCTATGGGCGGATTAAGAACACAATGGCAATATGCAGAAGATTAACGACTCTGGGGAGAGAGGGGGTTGGTAGGGTAGGGTGACTCATGCGCTGTAAGCAGCAAGCTCCCATCTCTAAAAGGATTAGAGTACACGCAGGCGCAGTCAGCCGATTGACGCCTGGCTAGGGACGGATTAAAAACACAATGACTACAGTAACTGCAGAAAATGAGCAAAGCGTTGTTGTGTGTTTTTTTACACAGGACATGCACGACTCCAGTCCCTGAGGGCCGCAAACAGGCACGGTTTTCAAGGTTGCCCTGAAAACCTGCCCTGTTTGCTGCCCTCTAGGACTGTACTGGTGCAATTTCAACCCGCTCAGACCCACAGAACGGATTATTTTAAATTATATTTATATATTTATATATTTATATTTTAAAGATATTAAAGAATGTATTGTATTTAAAACATGTGACTGTAAACCATACTGACGGACAAATGTTTTCACACATGTACTGTAGCAGTAAACCATACACCTGTTGATGTTTTGAATTGCTGTGCACGTAAAATGTTTCAACATTGTACAGTATTTGTAAATAAATGTTTTTGTACTGACTCCACCAATAAAAGAACATGTTGATTTGTCTTACAGTACATTGTTTCCATTTGCTCCTTTGACAGTGTAATAAATGTCGAGGCTTACTGCACTGTTTTTTTACTGCCAGACCGCAAAGCCGCAAGATCGGCAACATTATCAAAAAAGAGCAATGATCGTGCAATTTGCGTGGGAACTAGGGCAATTGGCGTGGGAACTTCTGTTCTAGGGCACCTAGAAATAAAATTATATTATAGATGTTAGGAACCCCCCTCACTTGACCCCAACAGGGTCAAACCAGTAATGGCGAGGAAGGGTAGACCAAAAAGGAGTATGTATCCCAAATAAATTCTAGGCTACTGTAGCTCTATACCCTCTAACAGGGCAGGTAAGTATATGCAATGATACAGTGTATGGTTTCTAAATGTTTCTAAATGTTTGATACAGTGTGTAGCACTGACATGTGAAAGGAGATACAATATTGCCAAAAGGGCAACTCAAACAATGTCAGTAGCGAGGGTTCCCTTTACACTGCTACAGTACTGTACACGCCTATGCATTTCAACAATTTTCAAATGAGACATACAGTACAGTACCGTACAGCAGCATAGCACGCAAATGCATGTACTTTAAATATGCAATTTTACTATTACTGCGCGCGCACGCACAGACTGTGTACTGACGTAGGTTGAACCGCGAAGGTATTTGAACCGCGAAGGTATTAGACTTCAAAGACAAAAGCTCGCAAACGCCCCCATGAGTTTTTACACGGCATTGCAGTATTGCAGACAGCGAGAATAAAATGCTTAAATCACGGGCGCGAAAATAACGCAATTCACTCAGGGCGAAAACGACACAAAACCGCACATAACCGGGATAATCTGAAATTCGCGGAGCTAGCCGAGTTAGAATAAAGGGTGTCGCCACTGTATAAAAGAATACTAATGGGGCAGCATAGATAGATGAATTGCCCACAGGTAAAAGGCACATGTCAAATAAAGGGGTAAAATACAACGTGGAATACAGCAGAGTTCACGAAAATGGCTTTCAATATGAGCTTGTAGGTGTTCTGTATGTTTTACAATTCTTGTTCAGCTAGTCTTTGCTGATTGGAGAGTGGCTTCTCCTACCTAGTTTGAAGCTCACCCCCGCCCACTTTTAAATGGTTAAAAGCTCACTACATTGCATCTCCCACTCTCAGGGGTTCGTGCTTGCTTACAGTTTGATTGTGACAAATCTAATACAGAGTGCTTTTCCTGGTAATGTACAGGTTAATAAAAGCTTCAATCAGACTTAGAACTATGCAACTAATTTTGACAGATTTATTATAAATCAGTCTTCCTGGTAATGCACAGGTTATTAAGAATTTATATTAGTATTAGCTACCTTTGAGATGTGGTCTGCCGTGTAGTGGCTCAGGGGCTTACAACAATTTGGCCAAAATGTTAAACTAAAAGACCATTTTATTTAATAGATATCTATACATATAAATTTAGGCACTGTACCGTGTATAAGTTTCACTGGATGTGCACTGAGCTCTGTCTGTGTTTTATGTTCTGTCTCTGGTTTTAAATATATATATTGCCATGCTCAGTAGCACTCCTCTGTGACACTTATATGCTTATATACAGAGGCGGCACATTTTATTTGAGTGCGCCTAGCTCCGCAAGCCGGGGGATGCCCCGGCATGCTAGCCGCACTCCCTCGGCATGCCGCGCGTCATCGACGCTTGTAGGTGTCCTGTATGTTTGGCAAATGCAAGTCACCAGATATATAACACCAGAAGATCTACAGTTGATAAATCTTCTGATGTCAAAGTTTCTAGTGTTGTTCCAATTTTGGAATGTCTTTGAAGTTTTTATTGACTTGCATGCCTTACAGTTGTGGCAACTAAAGCAACCCATTGGTTTCTCTGGTAGCCAGGTGCTTAGATTCTTTCCCCCTTCGAAATGACTATTAACCAAGTGGTCACGTAAGTTTTTGGCTCTTCTTGGTGTCATTTCTGGATAGATTTTGAGTATGTCATTCAGGTCAGAATCTGCTCTTAAGATGTGCCAGTGTGTCTGGAAAATTCTTTTAGCCTGTTCCCATTGGGACTTATACGTTCCAATAAACCTAATAGAATTTGGTGTAGGTTTATGGATTTTGTCTCTAAGTAGAGTTTCCCTAGGTGTACTTTTAGCTCTTTTGTACGCCCTTTTTACACTATTCCTGCTATAGCCACGGGCCAGGAATCTTTCTTTCATAAGGACAGCTTGTTTTTCAAAATCAGAGGATGTGGTACAGTTTCGTCTGATGCGAAGAACCTGACCAACTGGAATGTTCGTAATCAGATAGTTTACTGCAGTATAATCTTTTCCTTAACTTAGATGTACTGTGAAAAACAATTAATGTTATATGACCCATTGTCCCCATTATGAGTGGCAATAATGTTGATAACAGCTGTAGCTTAGCAGAAATAGCATTACGGGAAAATAATACCTGCTTCCATTTTTATAGAGTTGAATATCAATTTACTCGATTTGACATTATTCACTTGAGCCCAGATCCACAAAAGCGTGCTAAGGTTTAGCACGCCTTCCCATTCATATGAATAGGAGCAGAGGCGTGCTGATGTGTAGCTCCCTTTTTTTAATCCCGGCTATAATTGACTCCACAGAACCATTTTCTTTTCTTCTACCATTGATACAGCTATACTAAAAACAAAAGAAATCCCTCTATTATGGCACTTAACTCCCTTTGACAAGATGAGCTGTGAGTGTTTTAGAACAGTGCTGCGCAATCTTTCCTGCTCGCGACCCCCTCCTGCTTCCTTACCTGCTCGCGCCACCCCCCCCCCCCCTCCATTACCTCTTCTACGGCTCCCGGCGTCAAATGATGTAGCGGGGTCACGTGAAGTCACGTTGCCATGCCAACGTGACGTCACATGATCCCACCGCATCATTTGACGGCGCGTTGCCATGGTGACGCGTCGCCGAAGAGAATGTAAGTGAAGTTGCAGAGGCCTCACGCGATCCCCCGGTATTAATTTAAATGCCTTGGGGGAAGAGCACGGGACCCCTGCAACCGCCACGCCCCCCCTGAATAATCTTGTGCCCCCCAGTTTGCGCACCTCTGTTTTAGAACTTAATATTTCAAGCACTAAAACGTGCAAAATCCTATATGTTTATTTTAAATAAATCAGTTCTGTTGTATTAGATAATAATGTCTGCATTTTTTTTTTAACTCCTAATGCCATTTTTATGATTTTTTTATGTACTGATCATTGTTTAGTTCCTACAGGAACCATTTAGAAAGTCGTATGCACTTCCTCTTTTGAAATAGGCTCTCACACACAAACCTTTTTTCTTGTCTTCTTTCATTGATACATATATACTAGAAAGAAACCCCTATATTATGGTACTTACTCCCGTTGACCAGATGTTGAGTGTTTTAGAACGTAACATTCAAAGCAGCAAAACATGCATAATCCTTTATGGATTTTTTAAAAATAAATCAGTCTTGTAGTGTTCGATAATACTGTTTGCATTTTTTTTTAAACTCCCAATGCCATTTTTAATTATTATTTTTTTAATATACTGATTATCCTTTGGTGGCTACAGCAACCATTTAGAAAGTCATATCCACTTCCTCTTTTGAAATAGGCTTTCACAAACACGTTTCTGAACTCTGCACTTTGGCAACATAGTATCACAAATTAATCTGTTGCTGTGTTACAAACAGCAGACTGTCTATTGCTCTTAAAGCTGTACTAATAATGTATATAATTTTGCATATCAGCTGCAGCATGTCACAGACAACAAAGTTAGAAGGCAGCCATTGTGTTAGGTACACAATCAGATTTTTACAGATTTATAACAGGAGCACCAAACGATTGCCAGTTTAGGGGTAAGAATGTACTGTCGAATTATACATGATCACATTCTTTACATATAAAAAAAGAAAAGAAAAGGGGGAATGGAGTTTTGCTGCTTTAACAACCTCACATACAGATGCAGCGGCCGTTATCCGACCATTTATCGGGTTGAATCACGCACTATAGTGGGTGGTGGTCCGAGATGGTACTCTGCAGACTAAATGGCCCACGGATTAACACAGCGGAGGTCCCTGCTGTGTTAATCCTACTGGGGTCTACCTGTCTGCAAGAGACGCTCAGTAAGAGAGGCTGAATCAGTCACTCTACCTGCACGCCTCTAACAGGCGATCGTGGGGGGTTTATTTACATTTTAACAATAAAGTATTGTAGCAGGGGGTCTCCAGAGCTGAACCGCATTGATTTCAGGTCTGGGTAACCCCTACTTCCCGAGATACAGGCCCTGTTAAGGGGTGCCGGTATCCTCGCCATGTTAAAATCCTGAGCGTCATGTGACCGTGGGATTTTTAACATTGTAGGAGACACCAGCACCAGCACCAGCACGTGGCTGAGCCGCATTAATTTCAGGTCCAGGGACCCACTACTTCCGAGATACAGGCCCCGCAATGGGGTGCTGGTATCCCCGTTATGTTAAAATCCTGTGGATTTTAACACTGCAGGAGATACCGGCACTCCATAACGGGGCTTGTATCTCGGGAAGTAGGGGTCCCCGAGGCTGAAATCAACTTTGTTCAGATCAGAAGACCCCCTGCTCCCGCACACTTGTATCAAACACCCCCACCCCGCACCCCCGCCCAAAGAAAAAAATCATTACCGTAGTGGATAGCTGCTAAGGTAATGAAGCTGCTTACATTTTATTTTTATTTATAGTGTGCGTTAGCAGGGGGTCTCCTGAGCTGAACAAAGTTGATTTCAGCCTCGGTGAACCCCTGCTTTGCGAGATACAGGCCCCAGTATGGGGTGTCGATATCCCTACAATGTTAAAGGCCTCCGGTGACGTGACGCGGAGGATTTTAACATAGCAGGGATTCTGGCCCCCTATAACGGGGCCTGTATATCATGAAGCAGGGAGTCCCCGAGTCTAAAATCAATATGGTTCAGCTCAGGAGACCCCCTGCTCAGGCACACTATAAATACAAATAAAATGAAGGGGTTAAGGCACAATAGCAGGTTTATTGGGGGCAGAGGGGGTGAGTGAAGGGGGTACTTGGCCCTTCACTCACCCCCTCTGCCCCCAATAAACATTACAATATGTACTACCCACCAATACACCACCCAACCCCTGTGCCCCTACATAAAACCATTTTTTTCCTGAGACTTGTGAGGGTCCTCGGGTGGTGTCCGAAGGCCACATGTGGGTCCATGGGTCCTCGGTGGTCCCCACGGGTATCTGGGGGTCCTCTGGTGGTCCACGCAGGTGTTCAGGGGCCTCCAGGTGGTCCCCATAGGTGTCCCAGGGTCCCCGCTGGCCTGCGTCATCAATCCTGTCCATTAAAAAAAATGCAATACATTCAAAAAAATACACCCTCTCCCCTCCAATACATGCAGTACAGTAATGGGAAAAATTACTATTATCCACGCTCACTATGAATAAAAATAAAATGTAAGCAGCTTCATTACTGTAACAGCTATCTGCTAAGGAAATATTTTTTTTCTTGGGGGGGGGGGTCTTTGATACGAATGTGCGGGAGCAGGGTGGCTTCTGAGCTGAACAAAGTTGATTTCAGCCTCGGCAACCCCCTACTTCCCGAGATACAAGCCCCATTATGGGGTGCCAGTATCTCCTGCAATGCTAAAATCCACAGGATTTTAACATGACTGGGATACCAGCACCCCATAGCGGGACCTGTATCTCGGACGTAGTGGGTCCCCGGACCTGAAATGAATTCAATTCAGCTCCGGAGACCCAACCCCCCCCCCCCCTGCTACAATACTGTAGTTTTAAAATTTAAATAAAACCCCTGCATTTGCCTGTTATAGGCGCGCATGTAGAGTGACTGATTCAGCCTCTTTCCTACTGTGTGCCTCTTACAGACCGGTAGGATTAACACAGCAGGGACTCCTGCTGCGTTAATCCGGTGGGCCATTAGTCTTTTGCAGCAAATGTTGAAAGGATTTCGAGGAGATCTCGAAAACCGATTTGAGAAATGGTCGGATAATGGCCGCTGCATCTGCAGTATAACGTTTCTAACGGGAAAAAATGGTGAAAATTAATTAAAAAGGAATACGTAGATATGGCATATATTAGGGTGTATTAGAGTGCCAGTAGTAATCTCATTAATGCAAACAATAGTATATTTTGTTGGAAAAGCCTAAATAACAAAATCAGTCATATCTACTGGTTAGGTGAGCAAATTGTTGCTCACCGGAAACATGGTACAGTAACTTGTGCATACTAGTAGGCTGTGACCACAGCAGAGTGAAATACAATATGTTACATTAGTTCTCATTAAGCAAACACAACAGTGTCGCAATAGTGACAATAAAATGGTCTGAAGCCCTCTGCTATTACTAGAACAGCCTATCAAAAAGAAGAAATCAGCAGCTGGCTATTAGTAGCAGCCCAGTATATTATAGTATCGCTCTCTTTTTCTGCTGTGTTGAAGTTGTGTGTTTTTGACCACAGCTGCAGGGTTTGCACTGATTACTAACTGTGCATCCTTAGAAAGCATGGAGCAACGTTGACTGCTATGAAATTAGTAAAAACTATTGTAGCAATGTTACACTGATAGCAAAAGAATCACAGACCCTCTTCTAACTGAGAGATAGCTGACATAGAGTAAGCAGCTCGTACTGTATGCACAAGTTGCAGATATAGAAAAAAGGTAAGGAGCAGTTGATATGCCATGCTTCCTGGTCAATAATTATTTTAAATGCTTAAAGGGTAACATTTATAAAATAAATTAGTCCCCCAGTGATCTCTCTAGGTGTTAGTGTAGCCAAATGTTTGAGAGATATACAAACAAACTGGTAATCTGCAGAGCTGTGCTGTCCTGGGTAATGGCAGTGATCATACAACTATACTAAACGATTTCCCTGATGCTTTCATATCACCTTCCTCAGTGAGGACTAGTTGTCTGTACTGCCATCCAAAAATTAAATGCTAAAAACAACGCGCCATGGAGGCGTCTGTCCGAGGGAGTACGAGGTATATGTAGACAACATTACAGGAGGCGCTTGAACTCTGACGTCATCAATAGAAGCTGACATTCATTTCATATGGGTTCACACTCTCTCAAGGCTTTGGTAACAACCCCACCGGTAAGGTTTATATAGGGTGTTTAAATGATAC
This sequence comes from Ascaphus truei, assembly GCF_040206685.1. NCBI lineage: Eukaryota > Metazoa > Chordata > Amphibia > Anura > Ascaphidae > Ascaphus > Ascaphus truei. Next base: position 394,757,656 of record NC_134483.1, read on the forward strand.
ACCCATTCGGATGAACTCTTGTTACCCACAAGATAGATAGTATTATAATGATTGTAAAATGCAGTCAGTGTGTCTATTCCAAATGTATTATAAGTGGAAATAATAATATTATTTCACGTTTATGGCATTGCTATATATCTGGTGCCGCTATAATATGTATGCAGTGCCTTCCATGGGTAAATAGTGATGCCAATGTTCTTAAATGTAATGTTTCCACTGTTAGTATGCCTATTGAGTAAATATGGCATTTGCACTCCAATATTCAGATGCAGGAATATAACAATACCTATATGTTTTGCCATTATTGTGGGTATTTTTTCCCTGGTTTGGGGAACAAGGAGAAGATATGCAGTTCATTGATAATCTGGTAAATTCTAATACTAAATTAGTTAGCTTGGGTGAGTTTGTCAGGAATTTACTATGGACAGATATGAGAAGGTGTGCTGAAGGACATACTTATATATCCATTTCAAATGAATGGGGTGAACAAGTATCTTTCATTCAGACCCTTTGGTGTTAGAGTATGCAACATATAGATCCATCTAGACTCCTTTTTGGAGGAGCTAAGCATCCCAGTCCCCTTTTCTGATCCCAAGCGATAGCTAGTCTATATAGATACAGGTGGTTGGAAGGGAGCCACAGTCGCAGGAACATCCAAAAATAAAAGGAAATATAATAGTGCAATATGTTGTGATAAAGCGAATTTTTAGATGTCTTGGCTCTATAGAGTGTCTACTTACAATAAGTAGGTGTATAAAAAGCGTTTTGCAAAGTAAGGTGGTGTGTAGCAGGCTGCAGAGACAGGATCCTCGCGAGTTTGAGGTGAAGGAGATCTCACTCAGGTACACATACCACAGGAAAAGATACAGAAAAGACCATAGTACAGATCGGACAAAATCAGTATTGTATTAAAAACAGGGTAAAAGTTGTACTTACAATAAGTACATAAACAATGTACACGTAGCGTTTACTTTAGAGGTGAAACCGGCGTCTATGTGGGTAGCCTCTAGCTGCTGCAACTCCCAGTCCTCCTCGTCGGATCGCGATGACTGGCGTCTGACGTCACTACCGGCGCAAGGGTGACGGCTTCCGATCCGGAACACAGAGGTTGGCAGACAGCAGGGGGACCGCAGACTAGGCACCTTCTCCTTCTGGGCAGCTGTGCAGGCTGCAGGAATAGGCTCAACGCGTTTCGCTGTGTTACACCACAGCTTCCTCAGGAGCAAGTGAATACCCCTAGTGGGTGTGCAGTTTATATACCAGAGACAATTACTCAATAAAAGCTTGATTTTACATAGGTCCTCCTCTTAAAGGTACATGACTCTATGGTCCAAAAACGACGCAATTACACTAAAACTTTAATATTACATATCACAAAAAAATATAAGGTGCATAAAAGATGCTAATAGATATTAAAATGTTTATAATGTTTATAAAAAATGTTCATAATGTTTATAAAAAATGCCCTATACATCAATAAAACTATGCAGACTATATAGCTCAGCATGGTGGCGGAGAGATAAAAAAGGGGGAGAGAAATAAAATATGATCAGTGACATAGATAGTAGCGTATTCTTATGTTCATAAGATCTCAAAGGCTTGAGATCAAGGGGGGGGGGAGGGAAGGGGACAGGAGAGAGATTTGTGGTAATGGGGATAAAGGAAGGAGTAGGTAGGGTATACAAGTGGGTACAGCAGAGATATTAGGACTATTGGACAGATGTTAGTTGATTAAGAATGGTATTATTTCAAAGTCTGCATTCAGACCGTGTGGTATTAAGGTGTTTAATTTGTGAATCCAAAACATTTCACGTTTACTTAAGTCAATATCTCTGCTGCGACCTCTCCAATGCTGTAACACATTTTCTATACCCGTAAATTTTAAACCTTTAGTGCTCGAATTATGAAACAGTGCAAAATGTTTGGAAACACTGTGGGTTAAAACTCCTCTACGAATGTTGCTCAAATGCTCTAAAATACGTGTTTTTATTGCTCGTTTTGTTTTGCCCACGTATTGGAGTCCACATGGACATTCCAATAGATAAATTACATATTCCGTGTGGCAATTCATGTACTGTTTAATCTTAAAGGTTTCCTTCCGATTATTCCCCATAAATTCTCTTTTGTCTGTCTGTTTATATTCGCATGCTTTGCATATTGAGCATCCAAAAAAGCCCTCAAGTTTTTGAAGCCAACCTGTTTTTTTAGGGCCATCAGTTTTCCTTATGGCGCTTGGTGCAATGATGTTTTAAAGATTTTGCGCTTTTTTAAATATTATTTTTGGGTGCTCCGGAATAATATCTTTTAGTATTTCGTCATTTTGCAAAATATGCCAGTGCTTGCGTATTATTTTACAGATGTTCTTTGATTCTATATTAAAGGAAGTTAGAAAAGCAGTATCAAAAGAATTATTTTCAATAGCAGGTGTATTCTTAGGCCTAATCAGCTCCTTCCTATCTAGGCTTTTTGCCTTGGTCAGGGCGGTATCCAACATTGCTCCATTATATCTTTTCTCTAGGAAGCGTGACTCTAAGATTTTACATTGTTCTTCAAAGGTAATTTCATCGGTACAGTTCCTACGCATACGCCTATATTGATTATAAGGAACATTGTCCATCCATTGGTGATGGTGACAGCTTGAACGGAGAATATAGTTATTACTATCAACCGTTTTGAAGAACGATTTGGTCTTTAGGATACCTTCCTCTATATATATGTTAAGGTCCAAAAAGTTTAAAGATGTTTTATTTGTTTCAAAAGTAAAAATGAGATTAGAGGTGTTGATGTTTAAATTAGCCAGAAAAGCATCTAACTCTCTTTGCTCGCCCTGCCAAATGAGGATGATGTCATCAATGTAGCGCCGCCATAGGACAATGCCGGCCCCCAGCACACCACCGGGCCAGATGTTATTTTCCTCCCAGTATCCCATAAAGAGATTGGCGTAGCTGGGGGCAAACCTCGTTCCCATGGCGGTGCCACACTTCTGAATGTAAAACACATCCTCAAAAAGAAAAAAGTTCTTCTCCAATATGAATAAAATGGCGTCAATAATAAACTGTGTTTGTATCTCTTTTAATTCTGGGTCTTGGCTTAAAAAATATTTGACAGCTTCACACCCTAGATTGTGTCTAATGGAGGTATATAGTGCGGTAACGTCTATGGTAGCCATAATGAAATCTTCCTTCCATTCTAAATTATCTAATAGAAGCAATATTTCCGTCGTATCTTTGAGGTAAGATTTCAATGTTTTTACATAGCTTTGCAGGAAAGTATCTATATATGCTGAGAGGTTCGATGTAAGGGAGTTAATACCGGAAATTATCGGTCTTCCCGGAGGATTTACCAGACATTTATGTATCTTTGGTAATATATAAAAGATAGGTAGTTGCGGGGTCTCGTTCAGAAGAAAGTTATACTCATGGTCTGTAAGGATACCCTGATCTTTACCTCTATCTAAGAGGGATTTAAGTTCCTTAGAGAATATTTTGCTGGGATTTTTGTGTAAGATCTCATAAGTATTTACATCACCCAATAAACGGTTGGCTTCTTTAAGATAATCCTCTCTGTTCAAGATAACTATTCCTCCTCCCTTATCTGCTTGTTTAATTACCAAATTGGTGTTTTTAGTGATTTCCTCTAGAGCTGTTTTTTCAACCTTTGTCAGATTGTTTTTACCATTTATCTTTTTGTTTTTGGTTAGTTCTTCAAAATCTTTTGTTGTTAGATTGTAAAATACGTCCAAATGATTACCTTTAAGGTAAGTGGGGTAAAATGTAGATTTTTTCTTTAAATTGGTATGTTTAAAACTATCTGCCTCTTTTAAGATAGGGGGGTTCAGGTTTGTCATTCTTGATTCAGCATTAGAGGAGGACCTATGTAAAATCAAGCTTTTATTGAGTAATTGTCTCTGGTATATAAACTGCACACCCACTAGGGGTATTCACTTTCTCCTGAGGAAGCTGTGGTGTAACACAGCGAAACGCGTTGAGCCTATTCCTGCAGCCTGCGCAGCTGCCCAGAAGGAGAAGGTGCCTAGTCTGCGGTCCCCCTGCTGTCTGCCAACCTCTGTGTTCCGGATCGGAAGCCGTCACCCTTGCGCCGGTAGTGACGTCAGACGCCAGTCATCGCGATCCGACGAGGAGGACTGGGAGTTGCAGCAGCTAGAGGCTACCCACATAGACGCCGGTTTCACCTCTAAAGTAAACGCTACGTGTACATTGTTTATGTACTTATTGTAAGTACAACTTTTACCCTGTTTTTAATACAATACTGATTTTGTCCGATCTGTACTATGGTCTTTTCTGTATCTTTTCCTGTGGTATGTGTACCTGAGTGAGATCTCCTTCACCTCAAACTCGCGAGGATCCTGTCTCTGCAGCCTGCTACACACCACCTTACTTTGCAAAACGCTTTTTATACACCTACTTATTGTAAGTAGACACTCTATAGAGCCAAGACATCTAAAAATTCGCTTTATCACAACATATTGCACTATTATATTTCCTTTTATTTTTGGATGTTCCTGCGACTGTGGCTCCCTTCCAACCACCTGTATCTATTCCATTTGAGGGGGATCTGTACATATCCCCCACAGGAAGGTTGAGACATCGTTTAAGTTACTTATATATTTTTTCCTGTGTGAATCTATCACTATACCACTGCACTTTTATTTAGCGCCTATCTAAATCATTCTGGTTTCATCGATAGCTAGTCTATGCCAATAAAACTAAGGACAGTAGTATCGCCTCCATGGCTCTCATTTACGTGTTTGGCGATTTCCAAATTGTTCCGTATTTGAGCTACATTGTTCAGGACATGACAACTAAATAGTTGTCTAGTCTTGCCCGCATATTTCCAGGTACTGTATATGACTCCTACTGTCTGGCAGTCGACACATTTTCTTATGTTGAACGTACCTGCGTTATCTCAAAATTGGAATATTGTAGTGTTTAAGACATGTGCAGGCCTTACAGTTGAGGCATTTAAAGGAGCCTGTGGGTTTTGGGGTTAGCCAAGTTGATTTTGCAAAATGGCTGTGGACTAGTCTGTCCCTAATGTTTTTACTTCTACGGCTTGTGGCTGAAGGGTACTTTTGGAAAACATCCCTCAGATCATCATCAGCCAGCAGAATATGGCAGTGTTTATGTAATATGTTTATGGATATATCCCACTGGCTGTTGTAGGTGCCGATGATGCAAATTGTATTTTGCTGGCTAGCTTTGGAATTTTATTACTCAGTAATCGATCTCTTGGAGTTTGTTTCACTCTATTGCATGGTCTTCAAATGATCTTTTGACTGTAGCCATTTTCTGTAAATCTTGCCTCCATCAGGCGAGCTTGTTTATCAAATGCCTCCTCTGTTGAACAGTTCCTTCTGATACTGAGGAACTTGTCCACAGGGATGCCTATAATCAATGTGTGAGGATGGTGACTGTTTGCTCCTTGGATACATTTTTTGGTGGTCTCCTTATGATGGAGGGTTGTTATAAGGTCTCCTATTGAGCCTCTTAGAATGTTGAGGTCTAAGAATGTACTGTAATTTCATTTTTATTAACATCCAAGCTACAGAAAGCCTTAGATTATGAGTATTGGTATTAAAGGTCTCTATAAATTCTTTGAGAAAACAGACACTGTCTCTCCACAGCAGGAACACACCATTGATTAATCTAACCCACATTATGATGTGGGGAGTATAGTTATTATTTTATTCAGAGAATACAGTTTCAGCCTCCCACAATCCTAAGTACGTTTGCTTACAAGGGTGCACATTTTGTGACCATAACCATCACTTGTATTTGGTGGTAGATCTTATGGTCAAATAGGAAGTTGTTTTTTGTAAGACAAAATCAAGGAGTTTAATAAGAAACTGATTGTGTGGCAGAAATGACATGCCCCTTGTATCTAAAAAGGTACAAATCAAGTTGATGCCGATTTTATGGATGATGCTTGTATCACTAGCTGTGTCTCATCATCAATGATTATTCCATCCAGTTTTTGTAGGGTATCTTTAGTGTTCCTTAAATAAGAAGGCAAAGCAGTGACAAAGGGTCTTAGGACTTGGTTGACATAGGTGCTACAGTAGCTCTCTCTGTGAGGTTTCCTATTCATGACACTATGGTAAAACCTAGCGAGGGGTTCTTGTTTATATGTATTTTTGGCAGGCTGCAGAATAAAGCGATTTTAGGTGTTTTATTATAGATTAAGTCATTTTCTTATTTCGAAATGGCCTTATTGGTCATTCCCTTCCTGAGGATCATTAGAAGTTTGTGACCTTATTGAATGGTAAGATCATGTTGAAGTATTTTGTAGCATGATCTATCATGGAGTAGTCATAAGTTTTCTTTAGCATAATCCTTTGCCTTCATGATCATCAGGTTACCCCCATTTGAGAGTTTTATTATTATGTCCTTTTCTTACCCAGGTATATTAGTGCCAAGCGCTCTTTTGGACTCATATTAGCTCTTAGTTTTTTTTTTTTTTTTATAACTTGAATTTTATTGATGAATATATGCTTGTTATACATAAAGAGAGACGTTCAATTAAACATTTTTCAACTTAGCATATAATAAACATTAATTTACGCATAACTGATCCACACGGTTTTTCGAGCCCTACTTAACCATGCGGGAGATAGTCACTCTTATTGTGAGGGGTCGGGGGATAATAATAATAGTAATAAATTATAATAAATAATAATAAAAAAAAAAAAAGGGGGGGGGGGAAGAGGGAAGTGGTGTAGGATAGGAATGGGAGATCGGAGGGAATGGATGGGGTGGTTTCTGAGAGCTGTTGAGATATCTTTACTGCTGACAAATAGTTACATTCGTTGATGCAGGGTATATATGAGCAACCTCATGGTGTGTGCGGTATTTGTTGTGGGTATGGTCTTCACCTCTCTGTAGGAGAACGCATTTATGACTATCATAGCCAGATTGTGTCACGCTCTACACCCCAGGAATGTCTGTCTGTGCTAACCAAGGAGTCCAGACTTTTAGGAAATTGTTGCCAGTATCATTAACTAAACTTGTTAGCTTTTCCATCTGGCAGATAAACCAAATACGATTCCGAATCTTTGGGATAATTGGAATTTCGGGGCGTTTCCATAATGCTGCGATCTCACACCGCGTTGCTATTGCGAAATGTGCAATGAGTTTATTATGTGGTTTTGACAGGTCTTTTAAGGGTCTGTTTAAGAGAAACAGCCATGGGTCTGGGGGAATAGAGTTTTTCAAAAATCCTCTGGATCCAATTCCTGATTTGTTCCCAAACTAGGGAGATCCGCGGGCATGACCACAGCATATGTAACAGGTCAGCTGTTCCTCCACATTGTTTGGGGCACAATGGGGAGGACCCTGGAATGAACTTAGATAATTTGAGTGGGGTGAGGTACCACCTCATAAGGACTTTATATGCGTTCTCCTTCAGTGTTGTGCATATGGAACTTTTAGCAGTAGCTAAGAATATGGAGTCCCAATCTTCTTCTTCTAGGGTTTCCCCTAGGTCTAACTCCCATTGGTTTTGGAATGAGGGTGCTTGCTGTTTGGAAGTGGCAGACTCGACTACCTCTCCGTAGATCGTAGATATAAGTCCCTTCGTGTCGGATTCTACCCGGCAGAGCTTTTCGAAATTTGTCAAGGGGGGGAATGGGGCGGATTTGTTATACAATGCTCTAATCTGGAGGTATTTATAGAATTCTGTGTGGGGAATATCTTTTTCTAGTCTGATATGGTCGAATGTTTTGATTTTTAGATTGTATCCTTCTATATCTTTGAGTCTACTATATCCTTTTAATCTCCAGATGGAACTACTGTTACCAATTAGGCCAGGTGCAAAACTCGTGTTGTTCCAGATGGGGGACATTAAAGAGTATCTTGATGTGAGAGAGTTTTTGATTCTTGTTGCTTCCCAAACCGATAGAGAGTTGATCATTGAGGTGAGCGGCAGGGTAGCGGGTTTTCTCGCTAATTTAGGTAACCAAATCAGGCTGCTGAGCTCTAATGGGGAGCATGCAGCACTTTCCAATTCCACCCATCTCTTCAATGTAGGGTCTGAGTGCCATTGTATAATATGACTTAATTGAGCCGCTTTATAATATGATAACAGGCAGGGTACCGCTAAGCCACCAGCTAAGGTAGGTCTTTTCATATTTAATTTATTTACTCTCGGTTTCTTCCCGTTCCAGACAAAGTTAGATATTGCAGACTGAAGTGAGAGTATATCCTTCAGTTTGAGTGGCACTGGTAGTGTCTGGAAGAGGTATAGGATACGGGGAAGTAAATTCATTTTAACGCTATGTATCCTACCTATCCAAGAAATCTTCTTGGAAGACCATCTGATTAGGTCTTGTTTTAACGTCCGAATTAGGTTGGGATAATTTGCATTGTAGATGCTTTTTGCATCTTTGGTGATATGAATCCCTAGGTATTTTATAGACTTCTTTTGCCAATTGAATTTGAAATTTAGTTTCAGTAGTTTCTCTGTATGTCTAGGGAGATTGATATTTAGAGCTTCAGACTTGGATTGGTTTATTTTGAACCCAGAGACTTTGGAGAATTTGTCTAGTAGGTCAAATAGATTTGGTAATGAGGTGAGGGGTTTTGAGATGATTAATAGGATATCGTCTGCATACAGGGCCGCTTTATGGGATTGAGCGTATGCGTTTAACCCTGAGATATCCGGATTGTCTCGAATGCGTGCTGCCAGTGGTTCAATACATAGGGCATACAGGAGGGGAGATAGCGGGCACCCCTGTCGTGTGCCACTTTGGATTTGAAATGGGAGTGAGGGGAAGCCCTGATGTATAACCCTGGTAGATGGGCCTGAGTATAGTGACATAATCGCTTCACTCACCCGATCCCCGAAGCCAAATGCTGCTAGCGTCTCTTTTAGATATGGCCAGTCAATCCTATCAAAAGCTTTTTCCGCGTCCAGACTTAATAACATGGTTTGAGCATTATTTTTATTTGCCAATTCTAGCAGATCAATAAATCGCCGGGTGTTATCCGCTGCCTGCCTTCCTTTGATGAAGCCGACCTGATCTGGATGTATTAGTCTGGGTAGGATTAGACTTAATCTGTTGGCCAACAATTTAGCATATATTTTTATATCGGTATTAATTAAGGAAATTGGCCTATAGCTTTTACAATTCAGCGGATCCTTGCCAGGTTTGTGTATTAGAGATATAGACGCCCGCAGCATATCCTCGGGGATCGGGGCTCCTGCTAATATAGCGTTGAACATGTGGAGCAGCCGTGGGGCAAGTGAATTTGAGAACTTCTTATAGTATAGACCCGAGAAACCATCTGGACCTGGTGCCTTTGATGGTTTAAATTCTTTGATGGCCTGTGACACTTCTTCTAATGTGAAGTCGGCGCCCAGGACCTCCTTGTCTTGCTCTGTCAATCTCCCTATCTTTGAGCTGGTCAAGAAATCTCTTAGAGATCTGCTCGTGTTGTTATTATGTGCCACTTTCTTACCGTCATATAGGGAACTATAAAATGAACCAAATTCTTCTACTATCTTTTTGGGATTGGCTGTTTGTATGCCCGATTTTAAGCGTATAGCTTGGATGTTAAACTTAGATTGCCTATCTTTTAAAGCTCGAGCTAGCATCGTATCCGGCCTGTTAGCTTTTTCGTAGAATTTCCTCTTGGACCAACTCAGGGAGTTATCTGCTCTGGAAGTCAATAGCATGTTCAGTTCAATTTTTGTATCTTTTAAATCATGTGTTGTTTGTGAATCAGGATTAGATTTGTGGTTTAAGATAAGAGAATGTAGTTTTGATTGGAGCAAATTAATTTTGGAATCTCTCTCTCGTTTTCGTTTAGCTGTGATGTTGATCAATATGCCCCTTAGGGTTGCTTTATGAGCCTCCCAAAGTATCGTATGGGATTCCACAGAGCCTGTGTTTATCTTGAAAAATTGAACTATTTCTTGATCTATTGCATCACATATTTCGGGTATCTTAAGAATAGACTCATTAAGTTTCCAGTTTGCACCTGGCCGATTGGCTCGGATATTATTGCACCTTAGCTCTATTGGTGCGTGGTCAGACCATGAAATATCATGGATCTCTGTTTGCGTGACCATAGGAACCAGGTGGCACGAGACAAAGAGGTAGTCGATTCTACTGTATGAGGTATGTGGATGGGAATAAAAAGTGTAATCTCTGGTAGATGGATGGAGCTCTCTCCATATATCCAGTAACTGGGTGTCCTTCAGGCCTCTGTGAAGGGCGGATTGCGCTTTTTTATTGTCAGAGACTCCTCCTCTTGATCTATCTATATCTGAATGCATTGTTATATTGCAATCTCCTGCTACTATGACGCAGCCTTTAGCTACAGAGTTTAATATTTTGAAAAACTTATCAAAGAAAGTTGCGTCTTGTATACAGGGTGCGTAGAGGGAGGCGAATGTGATAAGCTGTTCGTGAATCGTTCCTACTAAAATTATATAGCGGCCTTCGGTATCTTTTTTAATTGTCTGGGAGACAAATGGGATTTTGTTATTAAACAAAATGGCTACCCCTCTTTTTTTGATTGAGGCTGATGAAGCGAAAAATTGGGAGAAGCCCTTGTCTAGGAATTTGGGTGGGTTGTTCTTATTGAAGTGTGTCTCCTGTAGGAATAACACGTCCGCCTGTTTTCTCTTATAGTCCGTGAAAGCTAATTTTCTTTTGATTGGACTATTGAAGCCTTTTACATTGTGAGATATAAAGGTTAACGCCATGTGTTATATTGGAAGAAGTAAATAGTGTGAAGACCCATATACTCACCTTTGGCCATCATTCTGGTGAATCTATCCGATGTTCTTCTCATTAGTATATCGGTTAGTCTCATCCATATGGTTCCGCTTGTCCATGAGGAGGTAGGGAAGAGGACAGAGGGAGGATAGGGAGACAAAACAAGGGAAGCTACAAGAGGGATATAACGTGGGTTAAAAAGCAACACAAAAAAAAGGGAAAATGTAAAAAGGAGTGAACAAAAGTCAGGAACGTGTCCCGGGAGCCCCCGAGGATTGTTCCTGTGCCCAGTGGGCAGGTCTGCTGGTTCCATCGTATGGATGGATCGGACTCCTGTGATGAAGGCAAACCTGCCTGGGACTTGTGGTCGGTCTCTCCTATTGAGGGACCAAAAAGAGAAACACATGCGCGTCGCCGGGGATAACCCCGCCGACACAGTTTCCATAAATGTATTAACTTATTAACTGCGGCAGCTTAACTTGGATGTCTTGAGTGCCACATAACATTGGGAACCTTAATATAAACAGGGACAACAATTGTACTCTACGTGAGAGACCATGAAACCTAATAACAACATAGTCAAAACTTTGTCTGTACATGACAATTATGGAGCAACGTTTGGTAGACTATCTCATATAATTTCTATGGGTCGTTTGATACATGTAACCGAGAAGACACATATGACATATGACAAGTGAGACATACAAGGTATAAAAGACAGATATATGGACACATGAGGTAAATAGGGCGTTAACATCACCGTAGTATAGATAAACGTTTCTATAACCTAAGCATAAGACAGTGAACAATGGGTTAAGCGTATTAACTGAATTAACTGTAATCCCATTGAGGATAATTAACCAGAAGTTATGTGGGGGATAAACATATATAATCTGCGTATCTCTAATATGAAGTGCAGGTCATAACAACTATATATACATTACACTAGAGAACCATATACACTACCTAAGCAACTTATATGTGGATCTTATTTGTGTTCGTCAACTAGTTTGAATTCCCTGTGTTAGTTATAGCAAGTGCTATAATTATATTACATTAGGTAACAATTAGTCAAAAAAGTAATCAACTCCCTAAATATTAAATATACTAATTTGGACTTGATTAAACATCTCTGAGTCTGGGTAAACATTGCCTATATGTAGGACTCTGAGTACGGGATTATACAGCTAAAGTGACCCAAGTAGATATATATGCATATCTGCACATCGTACATAAGTGAACCTCTGAATGTGGATGACTACGTTATTATAATAATTATAACAATATCTTTGGGTACCCTAAATGAGTCTCTTTTTAATAAAGAGTTCAGTATAATGTTAATGAGTGTTGTGATGAGCTAGACTATCAATAACGGGGGCATATTGATGGTGTTAATAGTACTACTGATAGTGTTGATAGTGAATATTAAAAGGTAATGATACATAGTATACACGGTGTCCAGCATAAAGCACCTAGTTATATATGTAGCGAATAACAAAAATAGCGAGTTCTTAGTGTACCTACGCATATACATATATCCATGTATGCACACGTATATAGTGTACCTACATATATATAAACATACCTAAGCATGCACACATGTACATCGCACATGTATATATCACATACATATTCGACCTATAGTACTTTATTATATATATATATATATATATCTACTTATAGTATATAACAGTTCGATATAATATAGCATAATGCAGTACCGTATAGTATAATACATATATTCATATATATATATATATATATATATATATATATATATATATATAGCTACACCTCGTATCCATACATATATCTATTACATATATATACCGTGCACACAATACAGCAGAATACAAGTGTTCAAAAAGTGTATGCACTACATATATACACATAAAGCACATATACAACACATATATATACATACATATATACACATACATATACATATACATATATACACATATATATACATACACATATACACACATATAGCCCATATATGGTACAACACATATACCAACCATATCTCACCAAGTTTATATCACATATATATATATTCACTTATAATCTTATTGTTTTTGGTAACATATGTATTTGTGGTATGTTTATTTTTGGGAAGCCTAATGTCACTTAAACTGTAAAAGGGAACAACATCTGTATATACCCACAAGCGGAGAAGGCCATATGTCATACCGCCTCTCCACTTTAAGGACTACACAGGTGCTGAAGTCTCCAGGGTTTGGGCTCCTGAACCGGGAACGGCCATCTTGGAAATATGAGATCTCCAGGAAGTGTCCGAGATCTCGCCAGAGGGAGGTGCCTGGCAGTGACGTCAGGTCTGTGGCGCAGGAAAGTCATTCTGTCTCCTGCTCACCTCGTGGAAGGACCTGGGGAAGATGGCTGCCGCTTCAAAGTTGTGGATGGAGCTGCTCCAGGAACTCATCATTCTCCAACAGCCCTGTTAGGTCGTTCTCCTGTCTGATGGTGCATGGACATTAGGTTTCAGTCACCTTGGGTGTGGGAAGGTTTCCAAAAGAGCACTGCTGCACGGGAAGGACTTATTTGGTGTTTGGGATTTCGGTAGTATCACTGTTTTTTGATCCATTCTTGGGACGGGCTGCTTTGTTCCCGATGGGGGCGGGTGTTTTCAAGTTGGTTGATGGGGAGTGAGAGGGGCTCTGAGGTGAACCAGTGACACCGAGTTTGGCCAGAAAGCTCTCCCCGTCCTCCGGTCTCCGAAGGGTGTGTGCAACCCCGTTTTTAATAGAGAGCAAAGCACAGGGAAACAACCAACGATATTTAATGTTGTTATCCCTGAGTGTCTTTGTAACATGGGCCAGTGCTTTTCTTTTGGAGAGGGTAGCTGGGGCAAGGTCCTGGTAAACCTGAAGTCTGATTCCTTCAAACTCCAGAGACCTTGCTTCCCTTGCAATCCTGCACACCTCTTCCTTAGTGCGGTAGTGATGAAAGCGGGCAACAATATCCCTGGGGGGGAGGTCTCCTGCTTGTGGCTTACCGCGTAAAGCTCTATGGCAGCGGTCTAAACAGATTTCAGACTCCGGTTTATCTGGGAACAAGTGTTCCAGCCAGTTGTTGGTGAAATCTGCCGGGTCTGTTATACTTTCAGGGACTCCTCGCAGACGTATATTACACCGTCTGTCGCGGTTTTCCGCATCCTCTGCTTTATCTTCTAAGAATTTAATCTTTTCATGTAATGTGCTGACTTGTTCTTGAGTCTGTATCAAGGTAGCAGTTGTTTCGTCTGTTGTTGCCTCTAAGGTGGCGGTCCGCTCTCCTATTGCATCCACGTCTTGTCTGATGGCCCACAGCTCTTTCTTGAAGAACGTCTGCATTTTGGCACAGAATTCTTTCAAATCCTTTCGCCGGACCATCTCTTCATCTCTATCTTCTTCTGTAGAAGGGTCATAATCGGGATCCATGTTACTTGATTGCGCGGGAGTCCCCGGCTTATCAGATGACGTGGCCCCCTTCTTTCTGAGATATGTGGATATCTGCTGATTTTTAGTCCGTGATGTTTTGCTGGAAGCCATCTGCGAATGATTATTTGTCCTTCGCTATGTTTAATGTGTGAAAGTTTATTTTTTTGCCGCTTTTATTTCAAATATATGTGCCGGTGGGGATGGAGCTCTGTGATCAGGACTCCATTCTCTCCACCGTCGCGCATGCGCCTGAGCTCTTAGTTTTTGAAGACTTTCTAGATCGTTTGTTACCATATTGATAAATATTTGTACATTGGCACAAATGACAGATGTAGGCATAAATACTGATTTTTGTTTAAGGCCGGGGTCCTTTACCTTGGTTCTTTTTTGAATCCTCCAATAATGCCATAAGGTATTTCATATAACCCAGATCTGCAGGTTCAAGGGCGGAGGTGCCTTGATGTTTGGCAAAGATATGTTTTATCTTTCTATATAGTTTATGTAACAACAGTTTTTGGGCAAACAAGTTGGTGTCTTTCACCTATTCAAAAGTGTTAATATTAACACCAAAACCGTTCACTGGTCTTCAGTGAGTACATAATCAGAGATTAAAGATTTGTACATCTTGGGATAGGGGTTGGCTCTAGATGCTGAGTAATACCTGTTAATAGGTTGGGCATCTTCCCCTTCTCCTTTATGCCCATATATCTCTGTCTCTTAAACTGTCCACTCTTATTCCTCCTTGTCTTCCCCTTTGTCTTCGGGTAGGGGTGCCCTGGAATGCACTAAAAAAGGCACTTGGTCTCTTTGTGTATGGCTAGGTCTAGAAATATTTTTTTACTCTATGTCTGAGGCTTCCTATTGCTGGAGAATTCATTATGTTCCTGATTAAATTTTTTGGCCCGTATTTGGTGTCTGTAAATAAGTCTTTATTTGAAGTCTTTAGTATCTACAAAAATCTTTTTGTTTCATTTCTTGAATTTACAACTACATTTTTAATGTTGTTTTTCAATTTATTTAATCAATCCACAAAATCAGCATAGGATTTCCATTTGTCAACCTCTTTTAGTTTTGTTTCCAGTTCATTGTTAATGGATTTTAGTTGCCTTATAGTCAGCCAGTAGTTGTATAATTTTTTTTGAACACTGGATTAAAATAGTATTCTTATCTTTAATAACGGATTCATCGGTAATCAGATGGTTTGGTGCAAGGTTGATCCCTAGTCCTCTGGAGATAATGTCGATTTGTATGTAGTATTAAAAATTGAACACTTCCAACCAGTTTCCTCTGTTGTTTGTGAATCCTATTTCTATTTAACATCTATCATTGAGAAATATTTCTCCAGCATGTGCTGTATCTCTCAGATGAACAATATTGCCTGTCAAGATTCTACTACTGTAGGTGCCAACCTGAAAATTATTTAGTCTGTTTTGCCCTCTAGGTAGCTTCTAAGCAGTGTTCCCTTTTTAACAACATACTGTACATGAGGACAAATCATTGCAGAACTTTATTTTTTACAGGAAAATGTGAGTACTAATGAGTAATCATTCAAGTAGAAAAAATTATATGAAAGGGGTTTTTCATCTTCATTGTATCAAAATGTATTGCAATCCACCATATAAATATAAAAGTATTAAATTAATAAATAAATAGAAAACTGGGGGCAATGCACATAACACAGTATTGTTATATTTAATTATACATGACTAATTAAAGATGGCATATAGGCATAGGGCATTACAGGCAATTAAAAAAACTGGTATATAACACATTGGGCCTCATTCAGAGAGGGTTGATAAAAATTATCGCCAGGGCATTTAAAATGCCGTTTTTTGGGTGTTGCTATCACGGTATTCAGAAAGGCTCGATTACCTGTGATAGAAAAATTCCCAAAACGGGAAAGCATCGAGCCTCTGAAAAGGCCTGAACCGACGATTCATTTCTGCTGCAGAGACAGCGGCTCTGAGAGAGCCGCCTCTCCCAGCTGAAATGTCGCCCGAAAATTATTTATTTAAATATACATTTCTTTCATAGTGTATATGTGCAGTGGGTCTCCGGAGCTGAACCGTGTTGGTTTCAGGTCCAGGGACCCCCTGCTTCCCGAGATACAGGCACCTTTATGGGTGCCGGTATCTCCTATGCAAGGAAATGTCCCAATCACGTGACGCGGGACATTTCAATGCAGAGGGATACCGGCACCCCATAATGGGGCCTGTATCTCGGGAAGCAGGGGGTCCCCGGACATAAAACCAACGTGGTTCAGCTCGGGAGACCCCCTGCACATCTACACTATGAAAGAAATGTATATTAATAAATATTTTAAGAAACATCAATACAACCCCCCCCCCCTCCGCCCAAACCCATACAGTACAGTAATGGGCAAAATAACTATTATCCAGATATGGATAATAGATTATTTGCCCATTATTAAACACTGCATTAGCATTCAAAAATAAAGTAAATAAATACAGTTATACTTACCACAACAGCAGGTCCCTCTGTCCTCCGTAGCAAGAAAGCATATACAGTATACAGAATACAGTACATAATAAAGACATTCTAATGGCCCCTAACCCCTTAATCACCTTAGCGGTTACTAACCGCTATAGTCATTAAGGGGTTAACCCACCCTGACCCGATACAAACCCGGGAGGCCTAAGCACCCACCCCTGACTGACTATACCCACACTGTACCCATTGAGTAGTATTGTGGTACATCATACCCATATAATAATAATATGGGCATAATAAGCCTCTATAGCACTCAATGGGCCCCCTAATTACAGTACATTAATACACAAGACACACAATAATAAAATATAACTAAACTCCAAAAAAACACACTTCACTAAATAAAAACAGTAGCCAGCTAATCCAATCAATACAAGCAATAATAACATCAACAATGAATTAATTAAACCATTAACCAATTAAACCAATTAATTCCTAAACCAACTCAAAATGAATAGTAACACTAACCAATCAAAACAATTAATTACTACAACATTAATGAATTTAAACAGTAACATACAAAGAAAGAAATTCTAACAATATCTGAAATAACCATAAAACGCATTAGCTAACATAATACAACATTAACTATAAACGAACAGCAATCGCAAACATTTTATTACCATTAAGCATGAAAAAACAAACAATCACATCCACATAATAAACTGAAAGAAAAAAAAACAACAGCAATACCAAGCCAGAAATGCCCCCCAAATATTGTCATAATAATGTATTATCTGTACCCTAAAGTGGTACAGATTAATATATTATCAGTCAATGTGCCTCCCCCAAAAAATCAAAAAACACATCCAATGAATAAACCTGTAAAAAGAGACATTTACAAACATTCAATATATTACTTACCATTAGAAGCGGTGGCCCTCCGACTCCCGGGGTATCAGGAAGCTCATGTACCTTGAAGCCCTCCAACAGCACCAGATGCCATCCGCCATGAAGATCCGGATCAGGTAACCAAATCTTCTTTTTGCTTTCTTTAATCACCTTCTTCTATCTTCATCTGTAACCATTTATTGATCTTCTTCATCTTCTATCTTCTTGTTGTAATCCAAAAAGCCCCATGGTAGATCCCAACCGATGTTGTCTCGTCGTCTTCTTGGGCTCAAATGAGGTGTCACGGCCTTAAATAGGGCTTGTGATGTCACATTTAGCCTCCAAATGGTTAACAGCCACCTGATTGGCTGTTAAAACCATGTTCCGACTTTAATTGTTTTTTTTTTGACATGACGTCACTTAAAGGGAATGATGCCAGTCAATCAGAATGGCTATGCTTCATTTTAGGTGACGTCACGAAGTCGGCGTCACATGGTATTTCAGCCAATCAGATCGTGGGAACCAATTCCACACTCTGATTGGCTGAAATACCTTGTGACACCGGCCATCTTGGATTTAGTGACGTCATCTTAAAGGGAATGATGCAAGCCAATCAGAATGGCTGTGCTTATCATGCCCATATTATTATTATATGGGTATGATGTACCACTATACTACTCAATGGGTACAGGGTGGGTATAGTCAGTCGGGGGAGGGTGCTTAGGCTTCACGGATGGGTGAAGGGAGTATTAGCCCTAAGGATGGGTGTCTAGACCTTGCGGGTGGGTAGCGGTTGGGTTAACCCCTTTATTACCTTAGCGGTATTAGTCACTAGTAGTGCTGTTGCACTGGTGATTGGACAGCCACGTGGTGCCCTGCAGTCAGAGACCAGGCCACAGGACACAGGCCACATAGACATTAAGTGAGACACTGCAGCTGGAGCTCGCCTCAAGAGGTGGATCGGGACTCATAAGGAGTGAGGGGATTGGTGTCGGAGGCCCCATGGCGTCGTACCTGACTGATCCTTTGATCCGACGGTGACACCTGGGTACAGGAGTGCCCAGGCAGGTATTCTAAATGCACCAAGGGCTCATAACACATTGCGGTAGCGCTACCTCAAACTTTGGGTGGGATTGTTCTGCAGACACTGGATGTTTAGGTGCCCAGGGCACCTCAGTATTTTGGGGGAACCACACAGGGGTATTGAGTATTATATGGGTGTATTGCTATTGTGCAGGTGTTCATTATATGTTATTGTGTGTACAGTAAAGATTAGTTATATACAGAGTGTGTGTATTATTCCTTACTGTGTATTGGTTCCTGCAAAGGTTTATCCAGCCCACGCTGGGATCCCTCATTGGTGGAGGCACTGCACGCAAGGAGAAAGAGCTCACCCCAGGCTCCCAGAGGCGGAGGCTTAGGCCTCCTGTGAGCATCAGCTAAAGCAGCACGTGTAGTTGCCCACGTAGTTTCCATAGGCATAGGGAAAGGGGGCTACATGTGTATATACAGCTTAACCCCGTTATAGCGCGGTCCTCGGGGGCCACCCGCGACCACCGCGTTATAAACGGGGTCGCAGAAAAAAAATGGCCGGCGAATTTTTTTTTTTTTTAAAGTTTTTTTTTTTGTGGTGGTACCGCGTCCACCGGAGGGGGAAAGCTGAGAACTCTCCCAGCATTCCCAGACCCGGTGGGGCAGCGGCAACAGCACACTTCTGCTTCCGTCTTGCGAGACCAAGCTCCCTTAAAGAGACAGTGTGTGTGTGTGTGTGTGTGTGTGTGTTTGTGTGTATTTGACTGTGTGAGACTGTGTGTGTGTGTCAGTGTGTCAGTTTGTGTGTGCAGTGTGCTGTGAGTGTGTGCAGTGAGTTTATGCAGTGTGCTGTGAGTGTATGCAGTGTGCTGTGAGTGTGTACTGTGAGTGTATGCAGTGTGCTGTGCAGTGTGCTGTGAGTGTATGCAGTGTGCTGTGAATGTATGCAGTATGCTGTGAGTGTGTGCTGTGAGTGTATGCAGTGTGTGTGTCAGTGTGTCAGTGTGTTTGTGCAGTGTGCTGTGAGTGTGTGTGTGCAGTGTGCTGTGTGTATGCAGTGTGCTGTGAGTGTATGCAGTGTGATGTGTGTATGCAGTGTGCTGTGAGTGTATGCAGTGTGCTGTGAGTGTATGCAGTGTGCTGTGAGTGTGTGCTGTGAGTGTGTGCTGTGAGTGTATGCAGTGTGCTGTGAGTGTATGCAGTGTGCTGTGAGTGTGTGCAGTGTGCTGTGAGTGTGTGCAGTGTGCTGCGAGTGTGTGCAGTGTGCTGTGAGTGTGTGCAGTGTGCTGTGAGTGTATGCAGTGTGCTGTGTGTGTGTGCAAAAAAGAAATAAATATTTAATTCGGGGTCCACGCTCAAACCGCGTTATATGCGGATCCGCGTTATATGCGGATCGCACTATAACGGGGTTGAGCTGTATATATATACAGTGTATATAAATATATATATATAACAAAAATAAGCAGCTGGCACTCTATATAATAAAAAACAGTGGTGGTGCTAGTCCCATAAAAATAAACAAAACATATTACCATCCTTGCGTCCGGCAAATAAGAGACAGCACTCACTTCCAGGGGAAAAAAATGTGTATTCAGGCATATGTGAACAGACAACCGATCCCGACGTTTCGGCTCCGGAACGGAACCTTTCCAAAGGGGGGTGCAACATACAACAAACAGACAGGGTATATATACAAGAGAAACATACAAAAATCACCTGTGTATCATTACCTAAGTGTTGTAAGCCCGCGAAAATCAGAAGCAGCTTGATGTGAGTGCCGATCCACCATCTTGGAGGGGGAATCGCACTGCGCATGTGCAGTACAAAAGCAGACAACTGGAGATGCCACCTCGGATGTGGCATGTCTATCGCGCATGTGCAGCTCTGATATACACCATCAGCATACCTAAACGGCACAGGAGGAGTCAGAGGGGGGTGTGACTGTTCCCTCAGTCCAAAGCTGATAGTCAGCACATGCGCAGAGCCATTAGTCCCTCCGTGATGGCTGCATACATTGTAGTGCACTATAATAAAGAAAAAGAAGAGCACAATAGTAACATTTATTGTGGACATATATATATATAGGAGACACTAGCCAATCCAAATATACAAAAGATATAAAAACATTTCATAGGCTATTAGTATCTATATATATATATATATATATATATATGTCCACAATAAATGTTAAAATAACACTCATAGCTCCTAACATAGCATTTATGGTAAATATCCAAAAAAATATAATACTCTAATGTCCCATGTTTATTACTAAGGCTAATATAAATCCAGCCAGTAAATATCTGATTGAAATCATAGCCAGAGATGGCAGTATTTAGGGAGATCACCTATATCTAAAATATGATTAATAAAGGCATAAGTATGGATAACTGACCAATAAACACTAGCAAAATCTGATAATGGGGGCAAATCGCTAGACAAAAAATGTGAGGACAGGGAGTGAGAAAACACAAGGAAAAAGAATATTAGTGGAAAATATCCACCCAGGAGTAATAAACATGCAGCGTAAATATTCTAATATCAACCTATCGCAGGCAATTACTTTGAGCCATAGGCTATAATTAATATATAAAAAATCAAGCACCATACTGCTAGTTATCAAATGAGTAAGGAAAAAGCAAAATCATACACATTATTCATTATTAAATTTATAAGAAGCATCCTAAACTTAGGTCCTCATTCAGACCCCTTGGGGTCACGGTGTTCAGATTGAAAATGAATCTCGCTTCCATCTGTAACAAGATCTTGTTTCTATTTAGCGCGGTCCTCGGGGGCCACCCGCGACCACCGCGTTATAAACGGGGTCGCGGGAAAAAAATGGGCGAATTTTTTTTTAAAGTTTTTTTTTTGTGGTGGTACCGCGTCCGCCGGAGGGGGAAAGCTGAGAACTCTCCCAGCATTCCCAGACCCGGTGGGGCAGCGGCAACAGCACGCTTCTGCTTCCGTCTTGCGAGAGCAAGCTCCCTTAAAGAGACAGTGTGTCTCTGTGTGTGTGTGTGTATTTGACTGTGTGAGACTGTGTGTGTGTGCGTGTGTCAGTGTGTCAGTTTGTGTGTGCAGTGTGCTGTGAGTGTGTGCAGTGAGTTTATGCAGTGTGCTGTGAGTGTATGCAGTGTGCTGTGAGTGTGTACTGTGAGTGTATGCAGTGTGCTGTGCAGTGTGCTGTGAGTGTGTGCAGTGTGCTGTGAGTGTGTGCAGTGTGCTGTGAGTGTGTGCAGTGTGCTGTGAGTGTGTGCAGTGTGCTGTGAATGTATGCAGTATGCTGTGAGTCTGTGCAGTGTGTGTGTCAGTGTGTCAGT
This sequence comes from Ascaphus truei, assembly GCF_040206685.1. Taxonomy (NCBI): domain Eukaryota; kingdom Metazoa; phylum Chordata; class Amphibia; order Anura; family Ascaphidae; genus Ascaphus; species Ascaphus truei. The sequence continues at coordinate 394,779,531 of NC_134483.1, forward strand.
GTGTTTGTGCAGTGTACTGTGAGTGTATGTGTGCAGTGTGCTGAGTGTGTGCAGTGTGCTGTGAGTGTATGCAGTGTGCTGTGAGTGTATGCAGTGTGCTGTGAGTGTATGCAGTGTGCTGTGAGTGAATGCAGTGTGCTGTGAGTGTGTGCTGTGCAGTGTGCTGTGAGTATGTGCAGTGAGTGTGTGCAGTGTGCTGTGAGTGTGTGCAGTGTGCTGTGAGTGTATGCAGTGTGCTATTAATGTATGCAGTGTGCTTTGAGTGTGTGCAGTGTGCTGTGAATGTATGCAGTGTGCAGTGTGTGTGCAGTGTGTGTGCAGTGTGTCTGCAAAAAAATAATAATATTTAATTCGGGGTCCACGCTCAAACCGCGTTATAAGCGATCCGCGTTATAGCGGATTGCGCTATAACGGGGTTAAGCTGTATATATATACAGTGTATATATATATATATATATATAAATATATATATTGTTTTTGAATAATATCTAGCAATTTTTACCTTTCTTCAAATCCAATGTTCTCCACTTGAAACTAATTTTAGAGCAATAGAGGTTTCGCAACAAATAATTATTAATTTTTAAAACATCCTTTTCCAAGTGTATCAATATTTATTTATCACATATTTAAAAAAAAAATAGAAATCTGAACATTTGATGTTTGTGTTTATTATACTATGTATGTATACTGTATCTGTATTTATATAGCGCCATCCAGGTACATAGCACTTCAAATCAGTAATACACGTGACATAATATTATAACATATACAGTAGTGGGAATAAGCCCTTCAGACATGAGTCACAATACAAAAAGGAGTCCCTGTCCCAAAGAGCTTACAATCTAAGTGATAAGCAGGGGAATTTACAGAGACAGTAGGAGGGTGTTATGCTAAGTGCATTGGCAAGAGAGCATTCTATACAATATGAGATGTTTAGTATCAGCCAGTAGAACTGCCCATACTGTATGTTATGTATTATGTGTAGCAAGGTATCCCTTGGGCTACTAATGCCCCTACTTAACATATATGCCCTAGAACTAGCGCAGGCAGTGTTAGGGTTAAATCTATGCTCCTTGCTGCTGCTGTAAACAACTCCCTTGAGTGAGTGACAAGGAGGGTGGGCCTAAAACCTGGGTACTGCCCTATCAGGGGCTCAGACCTAGGACCCTCCACAGGGTACAAAAGGGGCAGCAGCCCTAAATTTAGTACAGAGTTGGAAGTGTGGAGCCAGGGCTCTGGTTCACCTTCCTTCCCCTCCCTCAGGGGAGTAGGATCTTCTACTAGGGTGTGTGGGAGTCAAAGATCGACCTTTGGGGCCTCAAGCCCTGGGGGTTGAGTCCAGGGACAAAAAGATCAGCAAACTGCGAGGTGATCTTTTGCTGGGTTATGTAGGGTCCAATGGAAGTGAGTCTCTCTTGCTGAGGAAGATGTATGCTGTAATGGATTGTGTTGCTGTGTACTGATGTGAAGCAATAAAGACCCAAGTTACTGTTTTGTACTTCTGCCTGAGACTGCAGTTCTTCAGGGAGGGAATGAGAGTGTTTCCCTAGGGGACTGCAACTATCCACGACAGGCCCTGTGGGAATGGAGGCGCTGCATCAAGAAGAGAAGGTACTAAGCACCAAACTCCTGTCCTGATAATCCCCACTACCACCGGCGGATGCTCAGAGCCTCATGTGAGACAGACAAGTAGCACCAACACCATGTAACCACAGGAAATCTCCATTAGGGTGGGGGAAGACGGGTTACATATGTAATTGGCTTTAAAATTACTTTACCTATTTTTAATTGTTAAATTTTTGTGTTCTATTGATACTAAAAGATGCATTGAAAGGCCCTCTTAATGCTATTTACTTGAGTGAACCTTATTTTGTGCTAGAGTTTAGCATGGTTTCTTGAATATAGGCTATTATCTTTCACACTGATCTGCTTATATTAATCTGGTACTGCATTTCATATGATCTATCATAAATAAATATAAACATAAATACAAATCAGGATTTATAAGACTTGCTCCCATATATATCTACTTGCCTTTAAGTTTATTGCACATGCCACCTCATAAAAAAGTTGTAGCAAGACTTATTGTCGCTAGAACCAGATTTTTAAAAAAATTGTCTGTGCCGATCATGCACATTTTAAGTGAAACTTCTTTGTCTTTTGTCACTGTTTTGTCACAGAAATTGTATTTGTAATGATGATCTTTTTAATTAAAAATCAAAACATAATTTTAGTGCCAAAACGCAAAGAAGTTTAACTTAGAACGCGTTTTAGCACTTCTATATTTACAGTAACTGAATTACTTGTGTGTGTTTGTGTGTGTGTCAGTTAGTGTGTGTGTGTGTGTGTCAGACAGTGTGTGTGTCTCTCTTTCTCTATGTGGTGTGTACTATGTCTCTCTCTGTGTCCTGCCCTCCCTCTCTCCTGACACCCCCCACCCCCAGAGGAGCTGCAGACATGGTAGGGCTCTGTCTGAGTCTCCCCCCGGCAGAGCTGCGGACACGGGTGTGTGAGTCCTGCTGCAGCCAGCACCCCGACGAAGGTACGGCTACACAGGGGGAGAGCTTGGCGGCTCACTGAGAAGGGAGATTGGCACATCACTCGGGCGGGCGGTGTTCGGCACATCATGGCCCTCCCCGTGTGCAGCACCGCCCCTCCCCAGCGGAGGTCCCTGCCGAAGGGGGGAGGTGGTGGACGCACATCACTCGGCGGGGGGGGGGGGGGGAGTCATCCCGGGCAGCAGCAGTGTGCGGAGTGAGGAGAGAGGCCAGAGCACGGGACATGTGTGTGTTTCCCCCGTCCATCCAGCACTGACTCCTCCTGGTGGAAGCTGGCAACACTGATGGCCTCTTTTGCCAGGACTGATGTCACTTATGTCACCACTGACTTCCGTCTCCAATCTATACATTAACGCCACTAATGTAGTTTCACTAAAAAGTCTGCAGCGTCACGGACAGTGTGTTTGTGGTTATACTGCAATGGGTCCATGCTTCTGAATCATATCCCTGCAGTGCTAATCCTCAAGTGCCGGGGCAGCCGTAGTCACCTGACCACAGCTTACCCCGGTTCTAGAAACCTTTAGTCTTACTACAGTACATCTGTATGAGTGCTGCCAAACTGTCAATAAAGTGCATTTTCAATGTTACATTCTGCATTGCTTATATTCCTTCAATATGTTTGTTGTGCATGTTGTCCTTACTGGTCATTACTTTTCTTTTTTTCCCTAACATAATCATATAGAGGTACAGTACTTCATGTGAAGTCTTTCAGTATTTCTGAAAAAATATTTAAAAGACCTTCAAACAATCTCAGATTTGTTCTGTAACTAAGCAACATCCTTTTCACATTTACATAATGTATCAGCTCCAACACAAAAAGGTGCAGATATAATATGCTGTAGCAATTTTTGTTAGGTTTATGGCTGCAAATGCTTAAAGCTATTCAATAGGTATTATAGAAGATATTTCGGATATCTGTAAAACTCATTAACAAAAGATTTACTGTAAGGTAAAATATTATCAATGCCTATGTAGCCCATGTTCCTCCCCCCCCCCCCCCCAGTCACAGATCGTGCCTCTAAGGTGTATTGAGGGCTTGCTACATGTATTATGGTGATGCATACCTGCTTGGAACAGGAGGGCCTGAGTCTCCCGCGTTGGTGTGGGGGATAACAGGGCCAGGCTTCTGGGGTATATGCCTCCATTCTTTATGGTTGTGGTGCAGCGCCTCCATTCTCTGGCGAAACCTAGGGGATAGGTTGGAATCTTCCCAGAGAAAGCCCTGGTCCCAGGGCGAGAGATTCCAATCTCACACAGTCTTATATAAAACAGCAATGTCTTTATTGTCTTTTCTCAATGATGCAGCACACAGCAGCAGTTCATCGGCAGTATTAGTCACGGCAGTACACAGGTATCTGACCTCCTCTCCTCTTCCTCCAGGATTTGTACCCCTGCAGGATGGCTGTAACGGGGCCTCAATACCCCTACCTCCACCCGAGGGTAGGCCCTCTGGGTGAGGCTAGATCTCCCCCATCACCCCCTCAGCAGGGTGAGGGACATTGGTCCACTATAGCTGTATCAGCTCTACTCATACGGGCTCTGAGTTATTCTCTCCTGTCTCCTCCAAACTCACTCAGCTCCCTCTCTCTCTGAACTGTGCAGCTCACATACTCCTCTCATCAGCTCCCAGGACAGACTGGACTATCTGTCACATTCTCCTCTCTCTTCAGACTCACGACCTCCACACTCCATCTATTGACTCTCCAACAGAACAGAATTCAACAGCAACTCACTCCTCCAACAGACTGACTCAGACACACACAGGAGCAGCCCACTAAATAGATACAGCCCTGCCCCTTATGATGTCAGCAGGACCTCCCCTCTGTCTCAGGCCTGCCACAGAGTCAGGGGCCTACCTCTATCACTCAAGGCAGGGCTTGGTGGGGGAAAACCCTATGATTACTACTGGCGCCTGCCCTTGCCAGGGCTTACTCCAGTAGGAGAAGGATAGGTAGCCCACTATTTCTTACAGGGGCTACACTCTCCCTCTGGCGGAATCCAATGGTCCCCACTTGCACCATCCTGCGGAGAACAAATCTGGGAAACAACACATTGCATGTTAGGACATTAGCAAGCCATCCACCAGATGGCGTAACAACAACAGCAGCCGGGTACTCCCAACGGGGAGAACCAACTAGTAATAGTGCTTTGGTTCAGGCTTCCGCACCTTTCTCCCATTATGGTCAGTTACAGTTATATAGTAGGGCTGTACCGACCCAGATTCTGGCCGGTAGATGACACTGTGCATGTATATGCACCGTCCTATACTCCAGACCCGGACCACCTCACTGATTCGGTCCTCATTGTGGTAACCCGGCTTACCAAACTTTGTTCTTAAGTATTCTTGTACGGCCTCCCTGAGCCAACTGTCTCGGTTCTCTTCAATTTCTCTCATTATGGGTTCAGGCACATATGGATACTCGTACCCGTGGGACTGTCTATACCGGAACACTATGGCTCTATCTGCCCGGCTCAACTTGGTCAGTTTCTTATGGCCCACCCTGCTTGGCAGTACCCAAAACTCTGGTTCTACCGGAGCAATATCGTCATACAGAATACTAGGCCCCTTAGGAAGAATAATCTGCTCTAATTCATCCGCCACCTCCTGAGGAGTATAGGCACCTACCGCCCACCAATGATCAACTATATTGTTCCTGATTAACAGGAACCTGGTGCGGTCCATACCTGCGTGGTACCCAGTGAACAGGGGTGCCCACAACTTGTCACGGTGCTCGTACTCTGAAAAGGGGCTACCAGTATCTACCTCCGACTCCACCTGTGATGAGACACTGGACGTACCCGCCTCTGTAGAGCGCGAGCAATCTCTTCTCCCTTTAGCGTTGAAGTACCTAGTAGGGTTCATTTTATGGACCACTGTGCTTACAGTCCCGATCTCAGCAGTAGTATGGGACCCTCGGGCCCTCCCTCTAGATACAGTAGAAAATGGTACAGCGTTAGGTATACGAATTAAATTTGCATACGGTATCTCTCCATCAGATCCTTCATCACTTAACTCCCAATCCCGCAAATCCTTGGAGTACTTGGGGTATTTCATTAACTTATCCCCGCTAGGTCCCAGTGATAATACTCGTGACGGGGCAGGGGCAGTGGCCGGGGCAGTGGCCGGGGCAAGGGCGCTAGGGGCTGGGGCAATGTCCATTTCCATGTCCAGCAAGCGGGTAATCCCGCGACCAGTGGGCAGTTTCTTGCTTGCTCTCTCCGCTGAGCCCCTTGATCCTCTGCGAACGCCGTGGCGGTCAAGGGTGGCCAGTGCAGCCGCCATGGCGGCTCCTCGGGCCGCAAAGATGACCACCGTCCCTCCATGCCAGCCGGAACCGGAAGTGTCGTCATCGTTGCCGCCCGCGGAATCTCCATCCGCTCCGTGGTCACACCGGAAGTGCGTCGAAGACCGAAAGGGGCGGTGGTGGATCATCCGGTCCACGGACGGGTAAGTAGGCCGCACGCCTCTCCTTCTCGTCCTCTGCAGGGGCTGTCTTTGCCCGGCGGGAGTAAGGGGGTGGTGGAGTCTCCTTACCGCTCCGCTGAAGTCTGATGTACTCGGGTCCCTCTGGATCCGCCTCCGACGCTGTCTCCACCGCACTGGGAGTCACCACGGCCGTGGGACTTCTACGGGCCTCAGGCCGTACCAGTGCTCGCCATCGGGAGGTGTCCGTCCTCGTCTGCTCCCTCTCTCCGGTAAGTGGACTGCCATCTTTGTTACAGCTGGGGTGGTTCGCCGGTAGGCGCATCGCCACCGATGAGGCGCAATCTTCTTCCTCCGAAGACGACTTGGTCGGATCCTCTGCTAGGGAGTCACCTGGGTCTTTTGCGGCCCCGCCAGTGGGTAGTGGTACGAAACGGGCCCGCTCCAGTACCTCCACTGCGGTCGCGCTCTGATCCGCCGGATCTCCGCTCGGCTCTGTAGTTGGCTGGGCCTTGGTTCCCACCTTGGCAGGGGTGCAGGGAACTAGGGCAGCCTCGTCGGTTGTCTCCGCCACCTCTGTTAGGGTTCCCGGAGAGGCACCCCGAGGGGTCTTGATCATGGGCCACGGTTCAGCAGGCCACAAGTAGAATGTGCCACATTGAGGGCATCGTGCCTTCGTGCTTGGGGCCGGTCCGGGTGTCCTGCAGTGTATGCACAAGGACCGGAGGTACTCTCGGCTGTCGAGTTCCACTACCAGGAAGCCTCCTGGGAACTGGAAAGTGGTCATGCTTAGCTCTGACATTTTTAGTTCAGGGGTGGAACAGTTCAGTGTTTCAGCTTCTTGCTCTTCAACAGTCAGGCAAAAGTGAAGTTCCTCACTCTCACTTCCTGTCCCTCCCTGCGCTGGGGAGAACGCTCCTGATTGGCTCTCCTTGTGCCCCCTCCCTCTGGTGGAAACAAGAGGAGGGGCACTCCTTCTTTCAGTGTGACGTGGCCTGGTCTGTTGGCCAGTCACAGCACAGGTGGGTGGGCTTTCGGCTTTCGCGCCGCTCCTTTTCCAGGGGATCTGGGTTTGGCGCCAAACTCCTGCACATCTCCCTCCACATTTCTCTCACAGTCTCTTTGCACGATTCACGTGCGCGCTCCAGAATTGGCGGGAATCGCCATTTTAACTCGGCGGCTAACTGCTGGGCCGTGGATGCCGCTGCTGTCGCCATTTTGGACTCTTTCTTGCTCCGCGGAGCACATGTAGTGATGGCCGCCATCTTTGATGAGCCCACCAAATGTATATCAACGCTATTCTAAATGTCTAGTGCAAAACTCGTTCATAGACACTGACTATACTCACTGACACTCTCTGATGCTCTCTGCATGCTATCTCTCTGTGCTTTACCCACTAGTATGATGTGGCATACCCCAGGCTAGGCAGAACTCCTTCTCTGTGCACCGCACTCGCTGACGGTTCCTACAAGTACTCTATGGTGTGTTTTATGTGGGTGCTGGCTAGTGTACCGGGCATCTCCCTAAGTACGGGCGTCTCCTACTTTTGGCCACTCATAGTGCGGGCCCTGGGCCATGGTCCCTGGACAAGTTAACAGGCTAACCCCCCCAGTTGCCTCACACTACCTGCCTCAAGGGACTAGGACAGCAATAGCCATACACCCATCCTACATCACCCTCTTAGGGCACCCAGGGCATACTGTGCGGGAATCCACGCTCCCCTGACTACCCCTGGTATTACATGCCCTACTCTCTCCAGTACTTGCACGGAAGGTGCACTTCACTCTTCCCGCTCTGCCTTGCTGAAAGCCTGTCCTGTTCTGGCTCTCAGCAGCTCGCCTGCAAATGTAGCCCATGTTCCCCCCCCCCGGTCACAGATCGTGCCTCTAAGGTGTATTGAGGGCTGGCTACATGTATTATGGTGGTGCATACCTGCTTGGAACAGGAGGGCCTGAGTCTCCCGCGTTGGTGTGGGGGATAACAGGGCCAGGCTTCTGGGGTATATGCCTCCATTCTTTAGTGGTTGTGGTGCAGCGCCTCCATTCTCTGGCGAAACCTAGGGGATAGGTTGGAATCTTTCCAGAGAAAGCCCTGGTCCCAGGGTGAGAGATTCCAATCTCACACAGTCTTATATAAAACAGCAATGTCTTTATTGTCTTTTCTCAATGATGCAGCACACAGCAGCAGTTCATGGGCAGTATTAGTCACGGCAGTACACAGGTATCTGACCTCCTCTCCTCTTCCTCCAGGATTTGTACCCCTGCAGGATGGCTGTAATGGGGCCTCAATACCCCTACCTCCACCCGAGGGTAGGCCCTAGGGTGAGGCTAGATCTCCCCCATCACCCCCTCAGCAGGGTGAGGGGCATTGGTCCACTATAGCTGTATCAGCTCTACTCAGACGGGCTCTGAGTTCTTCTCTCCTGTCTCCTCCAAACTCACTCAGCTCTCTCTCTGAACTGTGCAGCTCACATACTCCTCTCATCAGCTCCCAGGACAGACTTGACTATCTGTCACATTCTCCTCTCTCTTCAGACTCACGACCTCCACACTCCAGCTACTGACTCTCCAACAGAACTGAATTCAACAGCAACTCACTCGTTCAACAGACTGACTCAGACACACACAGGAGCAGCCCACTAAATAGATACAGCCCTGCCCCTTATGATGTCAGAAGGACCTCCCCTCTTTCGCAGGCCTGCCACAGAGTCAGGGGCCTACCTCTATCACTCAAGGCAGGGCTTGGTGGGGGGGAAAAACCCATGATTACTACTGGCGCCTGCCCTTACCAGGGCTTACTCCAGTAGGAGAAGGATAGGTAGCCCACTATTTCTTACAGGGGCTACCTATAAAACATTTAATCCTAAATTATATAAACAGAATAACACAGAAAATGCACTAGTGTGTTCATAGAGAAAATAAATTCCTTAATGGTGTACTACTACTCAACTAATTAATGGAGTATTACTAGATGATAAAAATGTATTTTTAATAGGCATAATTAAAATGATTACAGCAAGGAAATATAACAAACGCATAATGGTGCTCCTAAATATAGGGAGTTAAAAGGGTGTTCATCCCGTGTACTGTGTACCAGACTCAGGGCAACTGCATAGACTTTAACAACTGCAAATAATGTATACTGGTACAGTATACTTAGTTTGGAAGGCTTAATTCAGAGCACAAATGCTCAGCCTTTACACAAACTCAGTGGTATAAAGTGGGTCTGGTTACAGGTCGCTTTTGATACAGACTCATTGGAAACAAATATAAGACTCACTGGAAACAAATATACTGGTCGGCATCAAAAGTATAGATACAAATATATCATATGATTGAAAGAAAAAGAAAAGAAAGCGCAAAATGTCTCATGGTGTACTGTAGTAAGCTAAAATGAAAATGTATTAGATGCAATGGTAAAGGATGCACATACAAAAACAAAAATGAATAAAGCAGTGGGTTTAAAAACCGTATTGGCCAGAATGGAACCACATTCCGTCGCTCTACTCTCGAGGCCAGCTAGGTAGTCAATAGATAGCCGTGGACATCCCCCCTAAACAGAGATAGTCATCCATGGCTGCCATGCCGGTATCCCTCTCTATACTCGGTCCCCAAAGGGGGCTGCTCGCATATCCTCCAGGGGGAATTTCTTGCTCGCTCACTCCCCGAGCAACCGAAAGGGATGTTTGGGTGCTGTTTTAGACTTTGTGCAGTGTAGCAATAGACTTGGCTTAGTCTCCTCCACCTTTGCGAATTTTGCACTTTTGAATTTGCCGGTCCAGAGGCGCTGATGTCACCCATGACACGTCACTCGAGGCAAGTCAACGGCTTGGAGATTTCCCCTGCCTGGGAAAGCAGCTCTGTCGTTTGGGGAGTGACGAGCTTAGAGAGCAAAGAGAGGGATACCTGTACGGCTACCATGGATGACTACCTCCATTTAGGGGGGACGTCCCTGGCTATCCATTGACTTCCTGGCTGACCTGGGCCGTGGAGTGGTGGATCGTGGTTCCATCCTGGCCAATATGGTTTTTAAACCTACTGCTTTATTAATCTTTGTTTTTGTACGTGCATCCCTTACCAAAGCATTCAATACATTTTAATTTTGACATACTACACCATGAGAGGTTTTGCGCTTTCTTTGTCTATAGATTTGGATGCCGTCATCTCATTTTATGTCGCAGCAGCAGACTCTCCACTATTCCCCAAGGGATGTTTTACATCATTTTATTCACTACACTTAGTTTGATTGTGTTTGTCACCTTATGTACATTAGCCTAATTATGCACCTTATTCATTTCTAAACATCACACCTTGATTGATATTTTTAATAGTTTAATAGTTCACCATTTATATATTTGTTATACACATTTTCTGCACCTTTTGGTTTGTGTTTTTCGTTATATGATTACTTCATTAACAGGCTCACACACTGTTGCCTTTCAGCCTTCATATTGGCATACATGAAGAATCCTTCATCAAATAAAGTTAAAAGATAGATGATCTGTACTGATAAATTCCAAGCTGCACCCTTACTGCCAGTTGTGGATTGGTATGCTAGTTAAGTACCGATGTAGCCTTATGGTTGGTCGTGCTGCCCTCACGAAGTCCGCCACAGCATCATCTCAGTGAGCGTGTGAATCCTACTGGACAGCTTCAGTCTGTAAGAGATGGGCAGCAAGAGTAGACTGAATCGGTCACTCTCCCTGCACCCTTCTAATTGGCGATCGCACGGCTTTTATTTTAATAACACAGTAGTGAAGCAGGGGGTCTCCGGAGCTGAACCTCATTAATTTCAGCCTCGGGGACTCCCTGCATCCTGAGTTACATGCCCAGGTATAGGGTGCTGATATCTCCGCCATGTTTCACTGTCCTGCATCACATGACCGGGACATTTAAACAATGCAGAGAAATACCGGCATCCCATACCGGGTCATGTAACTCGGGAAGCAGGGGGTCTCCGAGGCTGAAATAAATGCGGTTTAGCTCTGGAGTCCCCCTGCTTCAATACTGTGAAATTAAAATAAAATAAAAGCATCTTCATTAGCTTAGCGGCTGTTCGCTAAGGCAATGAAGGGGTTAAACCTGAGTACCTGGTTTATTGGGGGTAGTGGGGGTAGATAAAGGGAGCAGTTGTTTCAGGGTGGGTGGATAGGCCTATTGGGAAGGTTGCGGGAGGGGTTAGCGCCTACATCAACTTAGTAGTAGTCACTGTTATGGTAAAGAATGGGTTAACCCCTCCCACTACCCACCTGAGAGGCACAACCACCCACCCACTGGCAACTACCCCTTCACCCACCCCCTCTACCCCAATAAACATAAAAATACAACAACTCTACTACCCACCCGCTCTACCCGTAAACCCCCGCCCCTGCACCAAACATAACACAATGGGCAAAATGCCTATTATCCAGATCTGGAATATAGTGCATTTTCTCATTAAAAATAAAATATTACCCAGCCAGCATATAGTAAACAAAAGTTGCACTTACCCCTGCCAGGATGAAGGCCGTCCTCATCTCCCCATCTTCAGTGGGCACCGACAGTAAAATAGAAAAAACAAACTACTGGCCTATAACCCCTTAATTGCCTTAGCGGTTATTAACCTCTAAACCCATTGATTGCCACTGTGGTAAACCATGCCACAATATGGGCATGGATTGCCACTATGGTAATGAATGTTCAAGCTAACAATTAAAAACAAGCACTAATTAAAATACATAACATTTAAATTTAAAAAAAATCTAATATTATTGGACATTTTCGAATAAACCCATTGATTGTTACAGTCAGTAGCAAACCATGTCCATAACGGGCAAGCTAAAACATTTGCCAAAGACGTATTGATACTGTATACCTTTACCGGGATGACTATTTACTCTAATCATCCAACTGTTACATCAACTCTTGCCCCATGACAAAATGATACTCATCAGCATGAGATGCAGAAGACAATGATCCTCAATTGCTTGAAGAGGCGTTTCCGATGAGTACAGTAGTTCTTCTTTCTTCTCCAACAGGTGCAGGAAATGTTGACCCTATGGGTTCTTGGGATCAAATGAGACATGACAGGCATTATGCAAGGCCTGTCGTCACATTTGACTGACACATGGTACATAACCAATTTGATTGGTGTATGTACCATGTGATGGCTTCCTTTTTTTTTATGCTGTGACATCATCTTAAAGGGAGGGAAGCCAGCCAATCGGGTAGCATATGCTTCCCTCCCTTTAAGATGATGTCACTTCAAGGGACGGGAGTTTGGATCATGTGCACTATTCTTTAGAAAAGCTGAATAGCCTGCTTAAAAAGAAATATCTAATTGCCAAAATAAAGAGATGAGATAAAGATATAAGTGAGAATTTGGGAACAGGGTAGAGGCAAGAGGTTTCAGGAGGCAGAATAGATTGGGGTCAAGACTGCATATGGTGGAGGTTGAGAAGAAGAGCCGATGAGACATTCATTCCTCTATAACCAGAGAAAAAGCAGAAGTGGGATGATTAGAAAGGAGTGTGGTGAGCAAGGGACAGTGAGAGTTTCTCTGCGGATAGCTTCCACCTTGCCTTAAAAATAATTGTCAATGCTTGCTGTGTTATGGAAGGAGTGAATGATGATGCAGCAGCATTTCAATAAAGGGAGACAAAAACAGAGAAGAGGTGCCTTAGGTTGGATTTGTGGCTGTTTATAAGAGAGGTGAAGTAGCTCTGTTTGGCACAAAAAAGAGCCGAGTTAAAGCAGGCCAGAATTATTTTGCGGTGTGATTTCCTCCGAAGAAATGAGTGCAGAAGAATAGAAAGAATGTATCTAGGTTTAGTCAGAGTTGTAGGTTACAGTGAAATAAGTATAGGCAGAGCATATTGGTCAAGTAAGGAGGCAAGGGCAGACTTCTAAATTGTGACACTGGTCAGTGAAGTGTGGTAGTAAAGAAAGCTAAGATTCTAGGCTGGATTCTAAAAACTAAAGATCAATGGAACATAAGTTGTCATTATACTGTATCAAGGAGAGGCTGGAGGTTGTGTGTGAAAAATGTGAAAGATGAAAATGAGGTTATGTGCAGAAAGCGGGAAAAGAGAGATTGAGAAATATGATATGGTTGCAAAAAAAGCTTAGCTAGTCCACACAATGAACATCGGCAGACGTCTGACCATGATTATAAAGGTACAGATCCAGCACTATGGTTGGCTTAATAATAATAATAATAATAATAATAATTTATTATTATTAATGGCCCATTGGGATTAGCACAGCGGGGGCACCTGCGTCTGTAATGGCTTGTAAAGTTTATTGAGGGTAGAGGGTGTGTGCAGGGGTCAGTTACCCGGAGTGGGTAGTTAGGCCTCTCAGGTAGGTAGTGGGAGATGTTAACCCTTTCATTACCATAGTGATTACTACCGCTTAGGTAATGAAGTGGTTAACCCATCGCAACCTTCCTGGTAGGCCTAACCACCCACCCTGGGGCGACTAACCCCTTCACTCACCCCATCTACCCCCAATAAACCAGGGACCCTGGCTTAACCCCTTTATTGCCTTAGCTGCTAGCCGCTAAGGTAATGAAGATGCTTTTATTTTATTTTCATAAAACACTATTAAAGCATGGGGTCTCTGGAGCTGAACCAGATTAATTTGAGTCCCAGGGACCCCCTGCTTCCCAAGTCACACGCCCCATTATGGGGTGCCATTATCCCCCTGCATTGTTTAAATGTCCCGTCACATGGGCCGTGACGTGGGAGAATTTAAACAATGCAGGGGGATACCGGCACCCCCATAACAGGGCCTGTTACTTGGGAAGCAGGCGGTCCCCCAACCCCTTGCATATCACCTTTTGGCCTCCTACTCTTTTCAGTCTTCATTAATAGGCTACCTACAGCTTGTAAGGAAGGTTCAATGCACATTGAATTTGATGATACAATCTTATATGCACACAGCCCTAGCCTCACTGAACTTGGACACCTACTTCAATCTAATTTTTCAAGACTTGAATACTGGATTTCGCAAAACACACTGTTTTAAAAAATTGACTAAATGCTCAATTGTACTTGGGACTAAGGCTACATTTCGAAAACTTCAAAACGACAGAGCTACAGATCAGATCCATCTCTAACACCATTCTAGCCTCTGTCACTAATTTTAAGTATCTGGGAATTTGGCTTGACTCCCTCATTACCTTTGAGCCTGTTATGGACTGGCATGTAGGTGAAGTCAGAGAAACATATACACGTAGATTTTATGTTTACTGTAAACAAGCCGTCGGGGGTGTTTATTTACAACACAAGGCAACATAAAATATCGGATACACCATCTCTTTAAGCCAAAACATAAAGCACAAAAACAAGCCTACTCCATCTTGGAGACTTACTAGACTAACAAGGCCCTAACTACCTTACTGACTGTCCAGTTACCAGTCTGAAACACAAAACAGTATCAGGGAGTAATATATATCAAAGTCAAAACTTAGTATGCTGATCCAGCATATGCTGGTTTCTCCAGGCAAAACTTTGGTTTCAGCAGGCTTGTCTGTAGTGCAGGGTTGTTGCTTCCCTGCTGTTCCCAGGTAGATCCCTCTGGGAACAGGAAGCCTGGGTTCCTGCAGACTTGTAGCTGTAGCTGGTGTTTGGGGTCCAGCTGGTCACAGACAATCTTTCTGTGACCCTTCGTGCTTGCTGCATCAGGAAAAGGGACCCTGACAAGAAGTCACTTCCTGCCTTTTAAACCCTGTTCAATCAGTGTATATTTCTTGATCCTTGCAAAGGGCATGCGTTAACTCCTTCACTCCCGTACAGAGCTGCATATTGATATTATGACATTCAAAACCTATGCCAAACTAGGTATACTTTATAGGAACAAATTGTAACGGTTCAGGGAATTCCTTCCTCTCCATGTGTCCCTGGCGCTGTGCTTCCCCCTGCCTCTGATATCCCTTCCATGCCTCCTCGCTCTGTTTCCCATTCCTCCTCCTGCATCCGTCCCTCTGCAGCATCCCCTGACGCTCTCCCAGCGTCTGCGCGCGTTCCCCACAGGGCACGCGCATGTTTGCAAACTCCCGATCCCCTCCGCAGTACTCCCTGCTCGTGGCCTCCCTCTGTCTCCCCTCCGGTCCCCTTACCTCCTGCAGTCTCTCCTCCGGTTCTCTCTCCTCCCTCGGCGGGTGCCCCCGCGGTGCGGCGCTCCACACGCCTCTTGACACAGCCTGTGCGCGCGCACCCTAACCTTACAGAGGGCGCGCGCACACGCTCCTCTTGTAAACCTTCCCAGACCTCTGGCTCCGCCTCCCATGCTGTACAAGCTATCTCTCTCTCTCTGGTTCACCTGTCTCCTCCCTCTCTCCTTCTCACCTATCCCTGCTGCCTTTCACTTCACCCTCTGCTCCTCCTCTCTCTCCCATTGGTGTTCCCTCCTTTATAACCCCTGTCTGTCCTCTAGCTCATTGCTCTGCATAGTTTCTTGTAACCTCTGTGTGTGCAGTCCTATGCTTGGCTCTCCTGTGTTTTTCAGTGTTTGCTCCTGCTCCTGCTTGTTCTTGGATCTCCCTGGCTTGAACTCTGCTTGTACTGGATTACCCTGCTCTCTCCTGCCCTTGAACCCTGCTTACGGATACGACCTTGCTGACTTCTGTTATCCCTGGACTCTGGCTTACGAACATTACGATCCTGCTCTCTATAACCCCTGGACTCTGGCACACGGACATCACCATTCTTACTCTGAACCCCAAGGCGTTGCAAGTATATCTAACCATCTTTCTACAGGCCCGGCAACGCCATACCACACTCCGGGCAATCCCTCACTGCTGTGGGTGCATGGTAAAATCCACCTCAGTACTAGGGACTGGCCAGGTCTGCGGGCATACAGGCGCTACATTATGCAGAGCCCAACAAATGCAGACCCCCGTGAGTTGGAAAAGGTGTTTCTTTGGAACATTTACAATTTGTGAGCAACCAGCTGATCACTGTTTCCCAGCAACTTGCTAACCTCTCCATCCAGGAAACTCCAGTGGCTCCGTCACCCCCTGTTGCTATGACTTATAGTAATGCTGGACCCCGTATTCCACCGCCCAACCGGTATGATGGGGACCCCCTCGCTTGCCGCGGATTCCTAAACCAATGCGATGTGCAATTCGAAATGTCTCCCTCTCAGTTTCCTACCGGCCGCTCTAAGGTGGCTTACATTTACGTCTTGCTCACCGGTGACGCCCTCGCTTGGGCTTCTCCCCTCTGGGAACATAAGACTGAATTAACCCAAGATTACCCTATATTTAGGCGTGAATTCCAGCAAGTGTTTGACACTCCTGCACGACGGGAGACTGCCGCATTCTCTCTCTTTCATATTTCACAGCCTCGAAGATCTGCTGCCAAGTACGCGATCGAGTTCCGTACCCTCGCCGCGGAGACTCAATGGAATGATGAGGCACTCGCCGCCGCTTACTGACACGGTCTCTCTGACACCTTGAAGGATGATCTTGCTACCCATGCCCGGCCTTCCTCCCTGGAGGAACTGATTACTCTCAGTGTACATATGGACCAGCGCACCCAGGAACGACGGAATGAGAGACACTGTTCCCATTCTCTTTTTTCTCCTGTTGTCTCTCACAGGTCGCCCTCTTCGCCTCTCCTGGCATTGGACGCCCCAGAACCGATGCAAATCGGTAGCCAACAACTTCGGGCCATGGAGAGAATGCGACACCATCAGAAGGGACTCTGTTTCTACTGTGGTTCTTCGGAACATCGTCTCCAGAACTGTTCCCTGAAGCCGGGAAACGGTAACACCCAGTAAAGGTAGAGGGGCTTCTACTGGGTACTGTTTCTTCTTGCCCCTATCTCCCTGAGGATCCCCAAAAAAAGTTTATGCTTCCTGCTACGCTGGAGGGCCCTGACATCCTACTGGAAGTAAAGGCTTTCATTGACTCTGGATCTGGCGGTAACTTCCTGGATCAAACCTTCGTCTCTGAGAACCAAATTCCTCTGGTCAAGAGAAAAGCACCCATTGGTCTCGAGGCCATTGACGGTCACCCGCTCCAGCCAGCATTCATCATCTGGGAGTCCATTCTTCTCACTTTGACCTTGGCCGACGGTCATAAAGAGGTAATAGTTTTTGATATCTTCCATTCTCCCACCGTTCAACTTATTTTAGGATTGCCTTGGCTTCAACTCCACAATCCGTGCATTGATTGGACCGGCACCTTGCCTTTCCAGTGGCCTTCCTCCGCTGAGTCAGTCTCTACGGCTCCTCCTGTTGTGGTGCTCGCCGGTTTGGATTTAGTTCCTTCCAATCTCTCGAATCTCCCGACTGTGTATCATGAGTTCCTGGATGTGTTCAATAAAGTGAAACACACAAGTAATCACAAGGCTCACATAAAGCTCCCAATAGAAGCACTCATGATAGATAACACTATAGGTAGAAGTGTTAATGCAGTGGGGTACGCGTGACATAATCACGTTGGCGCTCACGTGGTTTCGTGTTTGGAGGTGAGATCAGTCCGGGATACTTCCCAGAGCTGCAGCTGTTTACTTACTAGCACAGGACACACCATATCAGGTCGTATATTCATCATTAGGTTGATTTATTTAGTGTCTTTGGGAGGTTATTGAGTTCTTACTCCCCTGCTGCGTGTTTTGGCATGAACTTTGCCTGTTCAGCCTCACAGAGAGCTTGTGTGAGACTGGTGTTGCAAGTACAGCTCATTACCATTTTCCAGTGTGATTTAGGCACATGGTATATTGTACTGCCTATTCCTCTCACCACACACACTTTTGGGGACTTTTAACTATTTTTTTTATGCATTTTTATGGTGTTTCTTCAGGTTTTAATTGTTTAATAAAACTTTATTATTTTTGTTGAGTTTGACCTTTGCGGCTGACACCACTGTGGGATTAGGCTATTTGTGACTTCCACTGCATTAACACTTCTACCTATAGTGTTATCTATCATGAATGCTACTATTGGGAGCTTTATGTGATCCTTGTGATTACTTGTGTGTTTCATTTTGTCTTCTTTCTCCTAAGCACCAGATAGTTTATGTTTCTGTCTATTTTGTGGCTGTTGTGTTGGTGAGCGACGTGTTCTATGTGTGTTCAGTGTGTTCAACAAAGTACAGGCTGAAGTTCTGCCATCCCATCGTCCTTACGATTGTCCTATCGATTTAATTCCAGGGACCATCCTCCCGAAGTCGAAATCTTACCCTTTGTCCGTTCCAGAAACCGAAGCTATGACGTCTTACATCCAAGAAAACTTGGAGAAAGGATTCATTAACAATTCTACCTTTCCCGCTGGGGCAGGCTTCTTCTTCGTGAAGAAGAAGGATGGATCGCTAAGACCTTGTATCGACTTTCGCAGACTCAACAAAATCACGGTAAAGAATCGGTACCCCCTTCCCTTAATCTCTGAACTTTTTGATCGTCTCCAAGGAGCCTCTATCTTCTCCCAGCTCGATTTAAGAGGGGCATATAACCTCATTCGCATAAGGGAGGGGACGAGTGGAAAACCGCGTTTAATACAAGATCTGGACATTATGAGTATCTAGTAATGCCCTTTGGGTTATGCAATGCTCCTGTCGTCTTCCAAGAGTTCATGAACGACATCTTCTGGGATGTATTGGGAACATTTGTTATCGTATACTTGGATGACATTCTCATTTTTTCTAAAAACTTAGATGAACACATTCACCATACCAAATTGGTGCTTTCTAGGCTCTGTGCCAACCGCCTATACACCAAGATAGAGAAATGTTTGTTCCACCAGACGTCTACTGCCTTCGTAGGCTATATTATCTCTAACCAAGGTTTTTCTATGGACCCAGAGAAATTTAAGTCTGTCCTCGACTGGCCGCTGCCAAATTCTCTCAAGGCCGTGCAGCGTTTTCTCGGCTTTGCCAATTATTACAGGAAATTCATCCGTAATTTTTCTTCCATTGCTCTCCCCATTACTGCCTTCACCAAAAAAGGCGCTGATCCCACGTCTTGGTCCTCCAAAGCCATTGACGCATTCGAATTTCTCAAAAAAGCCTTTGTCTCTGCACCCATCCTACGTCATCCTGATACCTCTCTTCCCTTCACATAGTTGACGCCTCGGATGTGGGAGCCGGTGCAGTTCTTTCTCAGAGATCCTCTCCCCAAGAAAAACTCCATCCCTGTGGTTTTGTTTCTCGGAAATTCTCGTCTGCTGAGAGAAATTATGATGTTGGGAATCGTGAGCTATTGGCCATTAAATTGGCTCTTCAAGAGTGGAGGCATCTTTTAGACGGCACCAAGGAGCCTATTGCCATCCTCACCGACCACAAAAATTTGCTGTATATCGAGGGGGCTCGACGATTAGGATCCCGTCAGGCCCGTTGGTCTCTATTTTTTCCCGTTTCAACTATACCATTTCGTATATTCCGGGTGCCAAAATATCAAAGCAGACACTCTCTCTCGCCAGTTCGCCATGGAGAAGAATCCAATGAGTCCACGGAACCTATCCTTCCTGCCAAGTGCATAATCTCTGCCAATAATTTTGATGTATTGGAGGAAATCAACAAAGCCCAGGTTCACATTCCCAGCAGGTTCAGGGTACCAGAGGGACGCTTATACGCATCTCCACGATTTCGCCACAAGATCTTACTTTGGGGACATTCTTCTAGATCGGCCGGTCATCCAGGCTTCAAGAGGACAGTGGATCTTATTAAACGGACCTTTTGGTGGCCTAAGATGAACAAGTAGATATCCAGATTGTGAAGGGAGCGATTTTCAGGAACACCCCAAAAAAGAAACACAATAATAGTGTAATAAAATCACACAATGATGACTTATTAAAATCTTGGCTCGTATGAATCTTCTACTTACAAGAAGAAAGTGAAGAGTCAGCGTTTAGCAGGATAATGAAGAATCAGCATTGATCAGGAAAGCAGGATTGGATATGTTCTTGTTCAGAGTTGTGGTCATGTAAAAAATATCAAGGGAAGACCATAGTATGGACCAATTGGCACAGGTTTATAAGAATAAAAAACATAAGAAATGTACTCACAATATGTACATCAAGAGTAGACACATAAAGGTATCTTTTGTGGCGGGGTGAGAGTCTGGTCTTTCTGTTTGAAACCTCCTCGATCTGTCCGTGGTAACCGGCGTCTGACGGACTGCTTCCGGTACAACAGAGGACAGGAACGGATGGTATGCGGATGGTAAGGCGGCACGAAAGGACTCTTCAACCACAGTCTTGGAGCAGGAACGGTCGCATGCGATGTACAGGCTTAGCTCTACGCGTTTCGCTGATCTCACAGTCAGCTTCCTCAGGAGCAATGAACAAACAAATATAAAGTCCCCAGCGCTAAAGTCCAAGATACCGTGATCTTTAAGGCAGTCTCTAGTCTTTAAGGTGGTAGTTGGGCTCTGATACAGGTTACAGCTTACAGGGTACACCCTCTATCCTCAGTTGCGTCCGTAACGACACATGGTGCAATAACAGATGGTATTGCTCAATATGCCGTCCGCAGCTTGCATTTCCTGATACCACACCGGAGAGAATCACTGCACACAGACACGCTGTCGACTTGGCGTGTGACGTCAGTGCTATAGGAGAGCTTCCTATAGCACTGACGTCACACGCCAAGTCGACAGCGTGTCTGTGTGCAGTGATTCTCTCCGGTGTGGTATCAGGAAATGCAAGCTGCGGACGGCATATTGAGCAATACCATCTGTTATTGCACCATGTGTCGTTACGGACGCAACCCCGACGCCATTGAGGATAGAGGGTGTACCCTGTAAGCTGTCCCCAATAAGCTGTCTCCACGTGGGGTTCGTGTGAGGAGCGGATTAGAAGGGGAGCAAGCACAGATCCTCTCCACTGAATATATTGGCGTTTATTATGTGAGTAGGATTCTTTCACATCTCAGATAGGGCTCTGATTGCTGTAACACACTGCGCAATCAGGTGTGTCTTTTTATCTGTTATTTCAGACGGTGTATCCACCTACATCAAGGACATCATCCCATCTGGAGCATCTATATCAGAGCCCAACTACCACCTTAAAGACTAGAGACTGCCTTAAAGATCACGGTATCTTGGACTTTAGCGCTGGGGACTTTATATTTGTTTGTTCACTGTGTATATCAGGTTTGGAAATACCTGTCATTATTGTCACCTAGCTGCTGTTTTTTTCTTACAGCATTGTGTAAGTCACTTTGATATTAATTTGATGTTGCACGAGCACTTATCATTGTTTTAAGCACAATATTGTTAGCACTTAGTTTAAGTGTAGGTTAGCGCTTTTGGAGGGGTTATTTTCTTTGTTGTGTTCATTCCTCAGGAGCAATATGACATCCCCCATGGGTCTATAGCTTATATAGTATGTGCAATTAGCAATTAATTGGCGAATTAATCACAGGTTCTCTCTTAAAGGAGTACATAACCATGTGGTTCAAAAACAGACGAACATTTAAGGTTTTATTAATAATTCAAAAAATATATATATAAAGATATTATTAGGCAATGTATAATATAATAAAATATAATAATAAAAAAACTTTATGTTAAAAAACCTTTTACTAAAAAGCTTAAAAAAGATAAGCAGATACTCGTGATATAATACATAAGAGATGGGAGAGAGGAGACAAAAAGGAGGCATTAATATCTATTCATGTGTGTGTATTCACTATACTGTGTCCTAGCGCCTTCTAAATCACTTGGGTTAACTAAGATGAACAAGGACATTTTTGATTTCACTAGTGCTTGTCTGGTATGTGCCCAGAGTAAATCTGCCCATCACAAACCTTCGGGACTTCTCATGCCTCTTCCCATTCCGGAGCAACCTTGGAAACACATCTCTATGGACTTCATTGTCGAACTTCCAAATTCTAAGGGAATGAATACCATTCTTGTTGTTGTAGACAGATTTTCTAAACACACACACTTTATTCCCCTCAAGGGTCTTCCTAATTCTGCTACTTTGGCCGATATTTTTTCCAAGGAAATTTTCAGATTACACGGTGTTCCCATTTCTATTGTTTCTGACAGAGGTTCTCAATTTATCTCTAAGTTCTGGCGTGCGTTTTCCCAGAGACTTGGAATTTCCCTTCTTTTTTCTTCTGGATATCACCCTCTGACCAATGGTCAGACAGAAAGGATGAATCAGACCTTAGAGCAGTATCTCAGATGTTTAGTTTCAGAATCTCAAGACAACTGGGTGGATCTGCTACCATGGGCCGAATTTGCTATCAACTCTCTTAAAAATGAATCTACGCAAGAGTCCCCTTTCTTCATTAATTTCGGTTTTCACCCTAGCAGTCTTCCCCTCTCCTCCCTCCCGTCTGGCGTTCCCGCAGCAGACTCTCATGTTTCTACCCTTCAGAATTCTTGGAGGAGGATCCTTAAGACCCTACAAACTGCCGTCTCAAGACAAAAAACAAAGGCAGATCGACGTCGTCAACCGGGCCCTTCGTTCAAACCCGGAGACAGAGTGTGGTTGTCCTCAAAAAATATAAGGCTCAAGACCCCGTCTCCAAAGTTGTCTCTGAGATTTTTGGGCCCCTTCAAGATATTAGAGAAGATCAATCCGGTCGCATACCGGTTGGCACTTCCTCCCACCATGAGGATTCCTTCCGTATTCCATGTATCTCTACTCAAACCTTTCATCCAGAGCTCTCACTTCCCGGACCGTTTCCGAAAACCCAACCCGGTGACCACTCTCGGACAGCAAGAATACGAAATTCACTCCATAATTGACTCCCGTTGGTCCAGAAATAAACTGCAGTTCCTCGTCCATTGGAAGGGGTATGGCCCAGAGGAGCGTTCATGGATTCCGTCACGTCACATTCATGCTCCCAGACTCCTTCGGCAATTCCATTAGAAATTTCCCCAGAAGCCATGGCAGGATCGCCCGGAGATCGATCCTCAAGGGGGGGATACTGTGACGGTTAAGGGAATTCCTTCCTCTCCATGTGTCCCTGGCACTGCGCTTCCCCCTGCCTCTGCTATCCCTTCCTTGCCTCCTCGCTCTGTTTCCCCTTCCTCCTCCCGCATCCGTCCCTCTGCGGCATCCCCTTATGCTCTCCCAGCGTCTGCGCGTGTTCCCCACAGGGCACACGCATGTTCGCAAACTCCCGTTCCCCTCCACAGTACTCCCTGCTCATGGCCTCCCTTTGTCTTCCACCCGGTCCCCTTACCTCCTGCAGTCTCTCCTCTGGTTCTCTCTCCTCCCTCAGCGGGTGCCCCTGCAGAGCGGCGCTCCGCGCGCCTTTTGACATAGCCTGTGCGCGCGCATCCTAACCTTACAGAGGGCATGCGCACACGCTCCTCTTGTAAACCTTCCCAGACCTCTGGCTCCGCCTCCCATGTTGTACAAGCTATCTCTCTCTCTGGTTCACCTGTCTCCTCCCTCTCTCCTTCTCACCTATCCCTGCTGCCTCTCACTTCACCCTCTGCTCCTCCTCTCTCTCCCATTGGTGTTCCCTCCTTTATAACCCCTGTCTGTCCTCTAGCTCATTGCTCTGCATAGTTTCTTGTAACCTCTGTGTGTGCAGTCCTATGCTTGGCTCTCCTGTGTTTTTCAGTGTTTGTTCCTGCTCCTGCTTGTTCTTGGATCTCCCTGGCTTGAACTCTGCTTGTACTGGATTACCCTGCTCTCTCCTGCCCTTGAACCCTGCTTACGGATACAACCTTGCTGACTTCTGTTATCCCTGGACTCTGGCTTACGAACATTACGATCCTTCTCTCTATAACCCCTGGACTCTGGCACACGGACATCACCATTCTTACTCTGAACCCCAAGGCGTTGCAAGTATATCTAACCATTTTTCTACAGGCCCGGCAACGCCATACCACACTCCGGGCAAGCCCTCACTGCTGTGGGTGCATGGTAAAACCCTTCCCACCTCAGTACTGGGAACTGGCCAGGTTTGCGGGCATACAGGCGTTACACAAATACTCCATAAACCGAATGATCAGAAAGTGCATCACACAACAGATGATAATGCCAATTATAGACTATTATAGACAATTGTATACTATGGGGACATAGTAAATGGTATAGCAACCCAAACTCACCTAGGCAAACTTGACACCCTCTACAACTCAATATTCCGCATTGTACTACAAAGTAATTACAACACACATCACTGCAAAAGCTCAAAGAACTAGATTGGCTATCCTTTGAGTCCAGACGCAAAGTATATTTTTCCTGTCTTGCCTTTCTGGACATGCTACCACCTATCTGAATAAGCTCCTGACCCCTACTACACGCAGCCCTTACCAATTTAGATCTGACTCCAAAAGACTTTGCAGGACCTAGCCAGCCATTCCCAGTCAGTCTTATCCACCCAGTCAGTGTGCCATCTGCCTCTTTAGAGAAATTTGCTGGTGACCGTCATCAGTTCAGAAAATTCCTGAATCAATGTAGACTCATTTCCAGATGCAGCCCTCCGTCTATACGACGGATGCTGCTAAAATAGAACTGATTGTCTTCTTACTAAAGGATCATACCCACTCTTGGGTATCCCCCCTTCTGTAGCAAAATAGTCCTCTATTAAGGAACCTGAAAGACTTCCTGGATGCTATTATCCTTGTTTTTGATTACCTTAATCACTGTGCTATGGCTGAAACAATTCTAATGAACCTCTGGCATGGGTGGCATTCAGCTGCTGAGAATGCTGCAGACTTCCGAAGATGGGTAACTGAAAACTTGGAATGAATCAGCACAAAGGTTCCATTTTCAAAGAGTACAAACAAAGATCTACGTGGGAGTAGCGGAGCACAGCGGGTCCAGAAAAAAGGTAATCCGGGGCTAGGCAGGGTGACAAAAATATAATATTTATTGTGGGTGTACAACATGGTGGCACAGGGATGAACCTCTGACGCGTTTTGCACTAAAAATAGCGCTTTCTCAAAGAGTATCCTATCAGGGGTATGGATGTTACAGCTTAAATACCTGGATACAACTGGATACAATGTAGCGTGCATGACGCTATGCTCTATGGTTAAGAAATGCATACCAGTCCTCCACAGTGGAGGAAGGATATCTAGCGACCCCTCTAGGGGGTCAGGCCTGCACAACATATGGCCCGCGGGCCGCATGCGGCCCGCCTGGCCTCTCTGTGCAGCCCGCGATGACTCCAGCCGGGTGCCAGTTAATTAATTAAATAAATTTAAAAAAAAAAAAAAGTTTAAAAAAATGGCGGGGATTCATTCCCCCCCCCCTCCACCCCTCCCTCCACCACCCATCCTCCTCCTCCACCACCCATCCTCCTCCTCCACCCCTCCCCGCCCCCGGGTTTTGCGGTGCGCGGGGGCAGCAGCAGCAGCATGAGGCAGCCGTGAGTATTTTTTTTTTCAATAGCAGGATGCCGGGGGGCGGTGCTTAGTACCGGGGAGAGAGGATGTGCTGATATAAAAGGTGTGTGTGTGTGTTGGGTGAAAAACGGGCTGGTGGGGGTGAAAAACGGGCTGGTCGGGGGTGGGTGTGAAAAACGGGCTGGTGGGGGTGAAAAACGGGCTGGTGGGGGGTGGGGGTGAAAAATGGGCTGGTCGGGGGTGGGTGTGAAAAACGGGCTGGTGGGGGTGAAAAACGGGCTGGTGGGGGGTGGGGGTGAAAAATGGGCTGGTGGGGGGTGGGGGTGAAAACCGGGCTGGTAATGGGTGGGGGGTGGGGGTGAAAAACGGGCTGGTGGGGGGGTGGGGGTGAAAAACGGGCTGGTGTGGGGGTGGGTGTGAAAAACGGGCATGTGGGGGGTGAAAAACGGGCATGTGGGGGGTGAAAAACGGGCTGGTGGGGGGTGGGTGTGAAAAACGGGCTGGTGCAGAGGTGGGGGGGGTAGGCTGCTGACATGTGAGGGGGGTGGGCTGCTGACATGTGAGGGGGGGTGGGCTGCTGACATGTGAGGGGGGTGGGCTGCTGACATGTGAGGGGGGGTGGGCTGCTGACATGTGAGGGGGGCTGGGCTGCTGACGTGAGGGGGGGGGGTGGGCTGCTGACATGTGAGGGGGGCTGCTGACATGTGAGGGGGGTGGGCTGCTAACATGTGAGAGGGGGGTGGGCTGCTGACATGTGAGGGGGGGTGGGCTGCTGACATGTGAGAGAGGGGTGGGCTGCTGACATGTGAGGGGAGGGTGGGCTGCTGACGTGAGGTGGGGGGTGGGCTGCTGACATGTGAGGGAGGGGTGGGCTGCTGACATGTGAGGGGGGTGGGCTGCTGGCATGTGAGGAAGGTGGGCTGCTGGCATGTGAGGGGGGGGCTGCTGACATGTGAGGTGCAGGGGGGGGGAAATGATGTAAGGTGCAGGGGGGGGAGAGAGTGATGTGAGTTGCAGAGGGAGGGTATGATGTGAGTTGCAGGGGTGGAGAGAGTGTCATATTGAGGGGAGGGGGAAGGAGTGTCATATTGAGAGGAGGGGGAGAGTGTCATATTGAGAGGAGGGGGAGAGAGTGTCATATTGAGGGGAGGGGGAGAGAGAGTGTCATATTGAGGAGAGAGTGTGTCATATTGAGGGGAGGGGGAGAGTGTCATATTGAGGGGAGGGGGAGAGAGTGTCATATTGAGGGGAGGGGGAGAGTGTGTCAGATTGAGGGGAGGGGAGAGTGTCATATTGAGGGGAGGGGGAGAGTGTGTCATATTGAGGGGAGGGGGAGAGTGTCATATTGACGGGAGGGGGAGAGTGTGTCATATTGAGGGGAGAGTGTGTCATATTGAGGGGAGGGGGAGAGAGTGTCATATTGAGGGGAGGGGGAGAGCTTGTCATTTAGGGGAGGGAGAGTCATATTGAGGGGAGGGAGAGAGTGTCATATTGAGGGGAGGGAGAGAGAGAGTGTCATATTGAGGGGAGGGAGAGAGTGTGTCATATTGAGGGGAGGGGGAGAGTGTCATATTGAGGGGAGGGGGAGAGTGTCATATTGAGGGGAGGGGGAGAGAGTCATATTGAGAGGAGGGGGAGAGGGTGTGATTTAGGGGAGGGGGAGAGAGTGTTATATTGAGGGAAGAGAGACATGGGGGGGGATGCTGACTTGTGGGGGGGGGATGCTGACATGGGATGCTGACTTGGGGGGGGGGCTGCTGACATGGAATGGGCTGGGGGTGTGTGGAAGGGGTATTGTGTGGGTGAGGGGGAGAGATGGGGGTATTGTGTGGGTGAGGGGGAGAGATGGGGTATGAGAGATAGATGGGGAGTATCGTAAAGGTTGATAGTGAGGGGTTCTGGGGGAGATATGATGATGATGATGATAATGATGAGAGGTGCTGGAGGAGAGATGATGATGATGATTTGTATAAAACATAATGATAGACAAATTGTATGTCTTTGTATGTCTGTATTTGTATAGCACCATTCATGTACATAGCGCTTCACAGTAGTAATACACGTGGTAATCATATAAATAACAAATAATATAATATAAATAACAGGTCATGGGAATAAGGGCCTCATGCAGTAAGCCCCGATAAGGCGTTTTT
Source organism: Ascaphus truei (assembly GCF_040206685.1). NCBI lineage: Eukaryota > Metazoa > Chordata > Amphibia > Anura > Ascaphidae > Ascaphus > Ascaphus truei. The sequence goes on from NC_134483.1 coordinate 394,806,912, forward strand.
CAACATTTTTACCCTTCCAGATTCCGTAAGGCCTGATAAGTGGGAATTATCGTCAACTTTTGTTCCGAAAAAAAAAATTTCGCCACCCGGCTGCCGATAAGCCACTTATCGGGACTTTTTTAACCTGGCTGAATTCAGTAAGCCCCGATCAGCTTTTCGGTGCTGATCGGCAGGCCAGATTGGAGATTTTATGGCCAATCCGTCCCGCCAACTAAAGTTGGCAACTTGCTGGAGGAGAAGCATCGGCAAGGGCGACACTTAGAAAAAATCAGCCCTTTTCCTGCCTGTGATTGATGCCGGGGGTCTCCGGAGCTGATACCCGCACCGGAGCCCCCCGGCATGCATCCGAGGCAGGAAAAAGGCATTTAAAAGCCACTTCATTACCTTAGCGGCTAACCGCTAAGGCAATGAAGGGGTTAACCCACCGTGCCAGCGTTATTGTGGGTAGTGGGGGTGGGTGAAGGGGGTATTTGGCCCTGGGTGTGAGTTTAGGACTTGCGGGGGGGTTGCGGGGGCACTTAACCCCTTCACGACCGTAGCGGTTAATACCGCTACGGTCCTGAAGGGGTTAAGGCCTCCCGCTACCCACCCGCAAGCCCTAAACAACCACCGTTGAGGCTAATACCCCCTTCACCCACCCCCACTACCCACAATATTAAAAAAATACACACCCCAGCCCCACAATAACTAAATAAATAAATAATTAAAGAAATATATATATATATATATTAATATATATATATATATATATATATATATATATATATATATATATATATATATATATATAGTTATACGTTACCGTTCCAAGGATTGGTAAACAAGAGACAGCACTCAATGTTGAAAACCAAAGTGTATTAGTGAAAGCAAAAATACATCCAGAAACCCAACGTTTCGGTCCTACAGAATGGGACCTTCCTCAGGGGGATACAAAGGGAGAATGACACAGTTCACCACATATTTATACATCAAACACTGAAAGTCAATTAACCAATCACCATCACCCAATTAAATTAACACAAGAAACCTGCAGCTCTGATGTCATGTGTTGATTAAGCTTACATAAGATACCTCCATACTGCTAATCACCCAGCTGTGTATTCATCCATTGTCATGGTTATCAATGGGTGTGAGCTCTGATTGATATGGCAGGGGCAATAGGGAGAGGATATCTAAAGAATTAAGGCAGGTTGTGCCATACATAAGTGAAACATAATAAAACCAGGGACATATATATCAAACACTGAAAGTCAATTAACCAATCACCATCACTCAATTAAAATAACACAAGAAACCTGCAGCTCTGATGTCATGTGTTGATTAAGCTTACATAAGATACCTCCATACTGCTAATCACCCAGCTGTGTATTGCATCCATTGTCATGGTTACCAATGGGTCTGAGCTCTGATTGATATGTCAGGGGCAGCAGGGAGAGGGTTTTTAAAGAAGTAAAGCAGGTAGTGCCATACATAAGTGAAACATAATAAAACCAGGGGCATATAGGTGTGGGGGAGTGTGGGGGAGTGGTGGGGATCATGATGGAATGTACTGACATAACTAGAGGGCAGAGCCAGACTATGTCATATGAACCATAAGTGCATATGGGAATACCACAATACGTAGAACTTGCATGTAAACAAATGATGAATAAATATGCATAGCCTTCTAACCAAAGGAGAGCAACAGAGGATATTATACCATGAAGCACATCAGTGAAATTAATGTGATTGTCCACACACGCACATGTCCATAGGTATCATCAGGATCTGACCTAAAGAAAACAACTTAGCTTAAAATCCTCGTTAAGCCCTTTTGGGGTCATTGTACTTAAATCAAAGATAGCTTTAGCTTCCAGCTGTAATAGTAGTTTATTCCTGTCGCCACCCCTGGTAGGGGCACGAGCCTGTATAATGGGCATGCATCTTAGAGTTGCTAAAGTGTGTCTGTGTTTCCTGAAGTGTCGTGCCACCGGTTGGTGTTTCAAATCATCGTCATCTTCAGCACCCAGAAGTGCCTTCCTGATTGCACATCGATGAATACTGATACGTTCCTTTAACATTCTCATCGTCTTTCCGACGTAGTAGAGCCCACATGGGCACTTGATGAAGTACACTACATATTTAGACTCACAGTTTAAATATTGTTTAATTTTTGTAGATTTGCCAGTCTGAGGGTGAGCAAAAGTACTTCCTGTTTGCATAAACTGGCAGTTGGTACAGCCATGGCATCTGTATGACCCCGGTTTTCTCGCCAGCCAGGTCTTTGCTGGCATGTATTTGTCAACGGGATCAGAATGTGTAAGCAGATCTCCCAGATTTCTGCCTCTTTTATAACAAAAAAGGGGTGGAGCATTAAACTCTTTCCCAATCCTGCGATCATTAGCCAATATATGCCAATGTTGTTGTATAGACCTTTTGATATGTCCAGATGCAGTACTGTAAGTGCTGACCACCTTACAGCGATCAGAATCAGTGGTCCTCATTGTTGGTAACAGCAGCTCCTCCCTCTTTGGGATCCTGGCTTTGATGAGTGCCTTATTGACTTCTTTGGGATCATATCCCCTCTCTAGAAAGCGAGAGGCCATCTCCAGAAGTGCACACTCCACTAGTTTGGGGTCACTCACAATTCTCCGGACACGTAGTAGTTGTGAGAAAGGGAGACCTGCTTTTAATGGTGGTGGATGATGGCTGGTTGCATGTAATAATGTGTTCCTATCTGTGGGCTTCTGGAATAGACGTGTGCAGAGTTTTCCATTGTCCTTATAAACAATGGTATCAAGAAAAGGAACTTCAATGGTACTGTAGCTAGCTGTGAACCTAATTGTACATGGAATTTTGTTTAGATACTCAGTAAATGATAGAAGCTCTGTTTCCAGTCCTCACCAGACAAGGAACACATCATCAATGTAGCGATAGTAGTTAGATATACGGTCCGCAAATGGGGCATCGGTAAGCAAATGGGTGTTCTCGTAGGTATCCATGAACAGGTTGGCATACGCCGGTGCCATGTTTGACCCCATAGCGGTGCCTGTTAGTTGCAGATAAAAGGTTTTCTCAAACCTGAAGTAGTTCTTATGAAGTATCACCTCCAGCAGCAATAACAAGTATTCTGGAGGCGGCCCCTTGTGCTCTGCAAACTTACTGAAGTGGTCACGGATCGCTTCAATGCCCTCCTGGTGTGGGATGTTAGTATATAGACTGCCCACGTCCATGGTTACCAGTATAGTATCTGCAGTAACCGGCGAAATGCCTTCCAATTTATGGATGAAGTCAGTTGTATCTTTGACAAATGAGGCCATCCGCATCACCATGGGTTGAAGGTAGAAATCCAAGAACTGTGATAATGGATGACACAAGGACCCCCGTGCCGAGATGATAGGTCTCCCCGGAGGCTTGGTCAGAGATTTGTGTATTTTAGGGAGTATATAAATGACCGGTGTAATGGGGTATGTTTGCATCAGGAACTTGGCTGTTTCCTCCGCAATCCACGAATTATTGAGTCCTAGCTGTATGATAGAGTCAATCTCCTTCTTGAACGGCATTGTTGGGTCTGATTTCAGACGCTTGTAGTTAGTATCGTCTCCAAGCTGGTTGGAGATTTCCTTTTTGTAGTCAGAGTATGCCATGACTACAATTCCGCCACCCTTGTCTGCTGCGCGTATGATGATATTTGTATTCGCCCGTAGTGACTTCAGTGCTTCATGTTCTTCCCTGGTCATGTTACGGAAACTAGTTCTGTATTGGCTGATACGTTGTCTAGTATCTCTCTCCACAAGACTCATAAATGTGGTGATGTTATGGTTCACGACTACAGGATTGAATGAACTCCTAGTCTTGAAACGGCCCCCAGTAATTGGGTCCCTGAGGGTGCTTGTTGATGTATCCCCTGTAGGTTTGCTATAAAAATCTTTTAGACGCAATTGTCTATTGAGCTTGAAAAGATCAACCTCCCATAGGAACGGATCCTGTTTGTGTGTAGGTACATACGATAACCCTTTCTGGAGGACATCAATTTCTGTTGTAGTCAATGCATGACCGGAGATGTTGTAGACTACCGTCTTCTCCATCTTCCTCTCTCCCCCCTCTCTCCTCTCTCCTTTCTGGAGTCCCGTAGTGGGTATCGGTGGTTTCCACCCACCTCTCCTGGTCTGCCGCCTGTATCGGAGTCGGGTAAGGGGGGGGGGGGTTTTGTCCTGTCGTACCTATTCCTAAAAAAGGATCCGCAGACGTGCCTTCTTGTGAATCAGAAAAGTCTGTATCACTTGTATTGTATGCTGCACCAGATACTGCTGCCTTCCTGGTATGTGTATAGTAGCGTCTGCCCCTGGAGGAGCTCTGTGTGCTATCTCCAATCCCCAGAAGCCACTTATAAACACGTCGATCTTTGTAGTCCATCTTCACCTGTTTCAGCTTGTCCCGCTTGTATTTGACCAGCCCCTCACGGTACGCATCTATGGTGGTCTGCAGTTTGTCAGGGCCGTGGGAACCATATGACGACAAATGTGACGTCATAGGCCTTTAAAAGCCTATGGCGTCTCATTTTGAAGACAGACGCCGAGGAGGACGGACCTCCTCCTGAAGATTGAAGACCTGGGCGTGGCACCGGACGGCAAGAAGACCCCGGAACAAGGTATTTTAATACAGATTCATGGATCACATGGATTAAAACTAGAACAACCCTTGATTGTCATGTTTTATTATTTTAATGTTTAATTTGTAATGTTTTTTTATTTCATGGTTTCCTGTTCCTGGATTGTTTCGTGGATTGTTTCGTGGATTGTGCCGTGGATTGTGTCGTGGATTGGTTCGTGGATTGGTTCGTAAGTAAGCTGATCAACGGGAGTCGGTGGGGGCAAGTAATGGTAAGTTAAAGAAAGAAATGTATTGAATGTAACTGTGTTTTTTGTTGCTTTTTCATGTGTTAATTTTTTTAAATGCATATCATTTGTTGCCACTGTATGTATGTATGTATGTATGTCTACAGATATATATATATATACAGGGTAAGAAATGATACTGTTGTTAAAGCTTGATATTCTGTATTGTTAATCATTGTGGCTATGCATAGATGTGTGGTAAATGTATTTTATTATTAGAGAGATGTAAGTTTTGGGCTTCTAGGCCGTACAGTAGGTTATGGAAAGCCTTGCTTTAGTATATTGTAATTGTTTGTGTACTTTTTTCTATGTTTTGAAGTGGTTCTCTGTTACGATAGCTTTAGTTCATTGTGTAATTGGTATGGATGGTATTTTAATTGTTTAGGGATGTAATTGATGTGTGTTAATTCATTGATGGTGAGTTTATTGGATTAAATAATATACTTCTTGTGATGTATGGCGATTTGAGTGGGATTATTGTATTGTTAACATTGATTTGCAGCGTGTACATGTACTTTACATGTTATGCTACATGTATACACTGTAAATGCAATGTTTTAAGAGGCATGTGAGCCTTCAGATTGAATGATTAAATGGGATTTGGTTAGGCAATTGGTTTTTAAATCATTGAGGATGTTATGCATAAGTGTTGTTGGCATTGCAGGATGGCTTCACCCCTTAATTACCTTTCAGGTTAGTACCCGATAAGGTGATTAAGGGGTTCATTGTTATGTTACTGGTATTGAGATGTTTTGGCTATTTATTATTTTGGCAACGGACCCCAAGGATGATGCTGGCGATGGAGACTTCTTATTGATGAGGTTAGTACAATTTAATTCACTTTATTACCGTATTCAATGTGTTTAATAATGGCCAAATAATGTATTATACCTATGTGGATAATATTTATTTGGCTCATTATTGTACTGTATGTGCTGGGGGAGGGGGTATTGGCCCCAAGGGTTTTTGGTAGGACTCCCCTGTGGGTAGTGGGTGAGGGTGGTTAGGCCTCAGGGGTGGGGGGGTTAGTGGGGGAGGGTATGTGGGTGATGGTGGGTTAACCCCTTAATGACTGTAGCGGTTAATAACCGCTATGGTGATTAAGGGGTTAGGGGACAGTACATTGGATGTTTTAATTGTTGTGTCTGTTTTGCAGAAGCGGATGGGGCATGGGCAGGATGAAGAAGAGGATGGCCTTCATCGTGGCAGCCGCACAAACCAACAAACCAACGCGCTTCAGCTCCGAAGACCCCCTGCACATGTACACTATCAGTAAAAGTTGTTTTTAAATACTTTATTTATTGCCGATGTTTGCGCTGAGAGAGCGGCTTGTCTCTCTCAGCTGCAAACATCTATCGGCAGAAAAGGCCTTATCGGGAGCCAGGATGTATCGGCACAGGCTCATCGGCAGCTTTGCTTTCGCAGTGCTTCGGCAGGGATCGGAAGGATTCGGCCCTTACTGAATACTGCGAGGGCAAATCGCCAAAAAAAAGCCTTTTCGCAATTGTTGCCGAAAATTTTGTATCGGGGCTTACTGCATGAGGCCCTAAGTGCTTCAGACAAATGTAACATTTAGGAAGAAAAGTGCCTGCTCCGAGGAGCTTACAATCTAATTGGTATGTAGGAGGAACGTACAGAAACAGTAGGAGGTCATTTTGGTGAGTGCATCTGCAGGGGGCCAAGCTTTATGTATCATTTGTCTAGTAATATCTACAGTGCAACTCATATGCTTCTTTAAGCAAGTGTGTCTTAAGATGGGTCTTAAAGGTGGATAGAGAGGGTGCTTGTCGGATATTGAGGGGAAGGGCATTCCAGAGGTGCGGGGCAGTCAGTGAGAAAGGTTTAAGGCGGGAGATGGCTTTAGATACAAAGGGGGTAGAGAGAAGACATCCTTGAGAAGAACGCAAGAGTCGGGATGGTGCATTGAGAGAAATTAGGGCTGAGATGTAAGGAGGGGCAGAAGAGTGTAAAGCTTTACAAGGGAGGAGGAGAATTGAGTGCGAGATGTGGGATTTGATCGGAAGCCAGGAAAGCGATTTCAGCAGGGAGACGCTGAGACAGATTTAGGAAAGAGTACAGTGATTCTGGCAGCAGCGTTTAGGATAGATTGTTGGGGAGACAGGTGAGAGGCAGGAAGGCCGGACAGCAGGAGGTTACAGTAATCAAGACGGGAGAATGAGGACCTGAGACAGAGTTTTAGCAGTTGAGCAGCAGAGTAAAGGGTATATCTTTGTAATATTGCAGAGGAAAAAGCAACAGGTTTTAGAAACGTTTTGAATGTGAGAGGAGAATGTGAGAGAAGAGTCTTGTGACCCCTAGGCAGCGTGCTTGGGCTACTGGATGAATGATCGTACTTCCAACAGTAATGTGGAAGAAGGTAGTAGGGCCATGTTTGGGAGGAAGTATGAGGAGCTCTGCTTTTGCCATGTTAAGTTTAAGGTGATGGAGGGCCATCCAGGATGATATAGCAGAGAGACATTCAGAAACTTTGGTTTGTACAGAAGGTGTAAGGTCGGGTGTTGAAAAGTAAATTTGTGTGTCTTCACCATAGAGGTGATATTTAAACCCAAGAGATATTATTAGGTCCCCTAGAGAGAGTGTGTACAGAGAAAAGAGAGGAGGTCCCAGGACAGAGCCCTGGGGTACCCCCACAGAGAGATCAATAGAGGAGGAGGTGGTGTTAGCAGAAGAGACACTGAAAGTACAATGGGAGAGGTAAGAGGAGATCCAGGATAGAGCTTTGTTACGAATACCAAAAGTATGGAGAATGTGAAGGAGAAGATTGTGGTCCATGGTGTCAAATGCTGCAGAGAGGTTGAGAAATATGAGCAGAGTGTAATGACCTCTGTCTTTGGCAGCATGGAGGTCATTAGTAATTTTAGTGAGGGCTGTTTCAGTCGAGAGAGCAGTGCGAAAGCCAGATTGTAGAGGGTCTAGGAGGGAATAGATGTTGAGAAAATGGAGCAAGAGAGAGAATACAAGACGTTCAAGGAGTTTAGAGGCAAAAGGCAGGAGGGAGACAGGTCGATAGTTAGAAAGACAGGTAAGGTCAAGCTTGCTGTTTTTGAGTAATGGTATAACTGTTGCATGCTTGAAGGAGGATGGGAAAGTACCAGAGTAGAGGGAAGAGTTAAAAATGTGTGTGAGCGTAGGGATTATAGTAGGAGCAAGAGGTTTTAGGAGATGGGAGGGAATGGGTTCAAGAGGGCAAGTGGTAGAGGGAGAAGAGGAGACCAGCAGTGACACATACTCCTCTGAGACAGTGGAAAAGGGTCAAGGAATGCAGGAGGAGAGTTAGGAAGCGGTGTAGGATGGGAGGAGGAAACAGAGGGGATGTTCTGACGTATGGATTCCACCTTTTCCTTAAAATACTCAGCAAAGTCCTGAGGTGAGATGGAGGAAGAAGAAGAGGCACCTCAGGGTGGTTTGAGTAGAGAGTCAAAGACAGAGAAGAGTCGGTGTGGGTTACACTTGTGCATGTTGATTAATGAAATAAAGTAGTTTTTTTAGCTTGATCATAATCATACATGCATAATCAACATTTACTTCTACTAAAATAATAATAAAAAAAACATAAAACTTAGTCCCCCCTATCTGCTATGAGAGGTTTTGTGAGTCCCCTTGTTTACTAGAATAGGTGGTGTGAGTCCCCCCTTTCTGCTAGAGAGGTTGTGTGAGTCCCTCCTGTCGGCTAGCAGAGCTTCACAACCTTGTGTGTCTCGTGGCGGGAAGTACACTAGTATTTTGCTGCCTGATCTCAGTGGGTTTGTGTTTTTATGAAGTGCACATGCAACACTACACACTGTTAAAGGCATAAAAGGCAGCATCCTGTATGTGTATCCTATTTGTGTAATATTGCACAGCTATTGATTGCACTACATGTAGACAGACTCTTCTGCCTTTTACTTTTCTTCGTTATTATTATTTGTAGGTCCCTCTGGCAATTCAGAAGTTAAAAACAAAGATAGTATCACTCTGTACACTTTTCCAAATGGCCACCTAAAAGTCAGAATAGTGTCTGAAATACTCCATGAGGGTGCAGCACATAGCAGATAGGGCAGTGCATGGAGAGGATGAGTTTAGCTGTGATAAGTTTTTCAGCCAGTCCTGAATTCTCAATGGGTTTGCTTTTTCTTGCCGGTAGCGACCTTGCAGATGATGTGTAATATAAAGTGTGCTTACAAGAGTACTCCTTTCATCTCGCTATTGGCTGGTAGTTGTCAGCTCCTAACAGTATTGGGTAAACGTAAAGTGGAACAGGTGCAGAAACCTGGATGAGAAATGTACTATAGCTTGCATGGTATTTCTTTACAGGGGGATGAGGGGGTGTCTGTTGCTTCGCTCATGTTTATTTTGACTGTTAGCAATAAAGGATTTGGATAGAATAGATATATGTAAAAAAAAAAAGCCAACCACAGCTGGTGTCATTCGCACGGCACCGCTTCTGGGTCAGTCACGTGTGTTGTGTAAACAGGTGTCAGAGGAGCTGGGTCGCATCCACAGCCACGGTAGTTGCATGGTGGTGCCGGGGGAATTAAGGAGATGTTATAAATCGGGAGCCATGCTCAGACCACGTTATAAGCGGATCCGCGTTGTAGCAGATGGCTCTATAACGGGGTTGAGCTGTATGCAAAACCGAATATAAGCTCAAGAAAAACACAATTAACTATAACAAATGAATAGCAATAAAAAAAAAGCTAATACCACCCTTGCCCCCTAGTTTTAAATACTTGGGCATATGGTTTGACTCCCATTTAACATTTGGGAAGCACATTGATACCCTGACATCCAAAACCTATACCAAACTAGGTGTACTTTAAAGGAACAAATCCTCCCTGTCTGCTGGTCAGAAAGCGTATCGCACAGCAGATGCTTATGCCAATTATCGACAATGGGTACATAGTATACGGCTCAGCACCCCAACGCTCCTTAGCAAACTTGATACCCTCTACAATTCAATATGTCATTTTGTTCTCCAATGCAACTACAACATATATCACTGTGAATTGCTCAAAGAACTAGATTGGTCATCACTTGAATCTTGGCGCAATGTACACACCCATACCACATGCAGCACTTATCATCTGAGATCTGACTCCAAAAGATTGTTCATGGTCCCAAAGTTCAGCCAAGTATCTGACTGCTCCTTCTCTTACCATGCATCCCAAAACTGGAACAATCTCCCAGAGACTCTCACAGCCACCACCAGTTTGAGTTCTTTCAAAACTAAAGCTGTCTCACATTTTAATCTGGTCTGTAACTGTTACTTACACCTACAGTATAATATATATTACCTTTAACTATGCATGCAATGTTTTGTATATAATGTACACTTATGTAACTATGTATTTTTAACCATGTATTATGTGTCATCATAACTATGCCCAGGACAAACTTGAAAACGAGAGGTAACTCTCAATGTATTATTTCCTGGTAAAACATTTTATAAATAAATAATATAAATAAATGTTACACATATGCTAATGAGATGCAAAACAGCTATTGTTTTTGCATAAAATAAGCAGTGAGTTTACCATGTTGACTCATGGAATACAGAAACCATTCTTGTTTTAGGAAAGTCACATTATGAGCCTTGATTTAAAGAAGCTTTGTGATCTGGGTCTTAATGGGTAAATACTGTATGCATTGTTTCATTAATTGGCATTACATCTATAGTAAGATTATTGTTATCAATGAATATGTTTTGAATGTGTGCTGTTTTTCATTATTGTATTTCTTCAGTTGTCACCTATTTAGTATGATTGTTGATGTCACAGGTAGCATCCACTGATTGACTAGAAGGAGTGAAGAAGTAATGTATGTTCCCGTTTAACTCTATACAATACATATGTTAATAACATATTTTTAATAAATTCATGTGTATATATTTTTTTTCTATTTTTTATTTATTCACCTGTTTTCACATTTGACTAATGAAGTGAATTGAGTTTATGGGTTTGATGGTCTATTTAAGTCCTGACAAAGGCAACCGCCATCTTCATATTGAAAAGGGTCCAAAAAAAGATTAAAAACAGATTTTAAAGTATAAAACAGTAATAAAGTTCAGGTGTTAACATTCATTATTTTAAAAATATGGCTTTGTTAACTTTATTGGAAAAAAAAACTGTGTTTTGGTTAAAAACTGTGGTGGTTCCTACTCTATGTGTCCTCGCTTCTACTGGTGATTATTGTTTCCATAAATATACTGTACAGTACAGTACATGTGAGGATTTTTACAATATCATGTGAATTAAATTTATACTGTAGCTTGTAGAAGCCTTCAATTAAATACCATATCAATATTTGTAGAATGATTTGCGCGTAGCACCTGAACAAACATTGGATAACTAACATAGGGTTGCATTGAAATTTATACTGTACTACAAATATGATGGTATTGTTTGTTTTGTTCCTTTATGTGATTTTTAGAAATTCGTGTTTGTTTGTTCTTTCATACATTTGATGTAACCTGTAATAAACTATGTTTACAGCTCGATATAAATGTTTAAATATTCAAAAAATATTCTACAGATGCAGCCACGAGTATCCGAACACTTGCCTTGGAAAATCTGGGGCAATTTCCCAGTAATTCAAACTGAATGGGACTGCAACGGACCCCGCTGCGTTAATCCAATGGGCCATTGGTCTGTAGAAATGTCACAGAAATGCTGCAGCGTTACTGGGAGATAGCCCCAGATTTTCCAAGGCAAGTGTACGGATACTCGTGGCTGCATCTGTAGATTCACTAACTCACAGTATAAATAATTCCTTATCAAAGCCATGGCAAAAGCGAAGGAGAATGGATAAGCAGAACAAATAAGGTAACATTAGGCTAGTCATAGCTCCAGTTCAAGGGGTAAAAACACATTCTTTCTTTAGCCCAAATGCATGACTATTTTGCTCAGGAGTGATTCTACGACTTCAGTGTGCAGCAACTTTATTGAACTTATCATCTGAGATCTGACTCCAAAAGACTGGTCATGGTCCCAAGGTTCAGCAAAGTATCCAACCGCTCCTCCTTCTCTTACCGTGCACCCAAAACTGGAACAATCTACCGGAGACTCTCACAGCCGCCACCAGTCTAAGTTCTTTCAAAACTAAAGTGGACTTGAAAACGAGAAGTAACTCTCAATGTATTATTTCCTGGTAAAACATTTTATAAATAAATAATATAAATAAATGTTACGCATATGCTAATGAGATGCAAAATAGCTATTGTTTTTGCATAAAATAAGCAGTGAGTTTACCATATTGACTCATGGAATACAGAAACCATTCTTGTTTTAGGAAAGTCACATTATGAGCCTTGATTTAAAGAAGCTTTGTGGATCTGGGTCTTAATGTGTAATTCTGCATTGTTTTATTAATTGGCATTACATCTATAGTAAGTTTATTATTATCAATGAATATGTTTTTAATATGTGCTGTTTTTCATTATTGTATTTCTTCAGTTGTCATATATTTTTGTTGATGTCACAGGTGGCATCCACTGATTGAGTATAAGGAGTGAAGAAGTAATGTACATTCTTGGTTTTCTCTATACAATAAATATGTTAATAACATATTTGTAATAAATTCATGTGTATATATATTTTTTCTATTTTGTATTTATTCACCTGTTTTCACATTTGATTAATGAAGTGAACTGAGTTTATGGGTTTGGTGGTCTACTAAGTCCTGACAAAGGCAACCACCATCTACATATTGAAATGGGTAAAAAAAAAGATTACAAACAGATTTTAAGGTACTAGAAAGGTACTAAACAGTGATGAAGTTCAGGTGTTAACATTCATTCATTTGAAAATATGGCTTTGTTAACTTTATTGGGAAAAAACTGTGTTTTGGTTAAAAACTCTAGCGGTTCCTACTGTATGTGTCCTCGCTTCAACTCGTGATTATTGTTTCCATAAATATACAGTACAGTACGTGATAGGATTTTGACAATATCATGTGAATTAAATTTATAGCTTGTTGTAGCCTTCAATTAAATACCATATCAATATTTGTAGAATGATTTGTGCGTAGCACCTGAACAAACATTGGGTAACTAACATAGGGTTGCATTTAAACTTATATTGTACTACAAATATGATGGTATTGTTTGTTTTGTTCCTTTATGTGATTTTTATAAATTGGTGTTTTTTTTGTTCTTTCATACTTATTAGTGTTGTAATTTGATGTAACCTGTAATAAACTATGTTTACAGCTCAATAAAAATGTTTAAATATTCAAAAAATATTCTAGATTCACTAACTCACAGTATAAATAATTCCTTATCAAACCCATGGCAAAAGCGAAGGAGCATGGATAAGCAGAACAAATAAGGTAACATTAGGCTAGTCACAGCTCCAGTTCAAGGGGTAAAAACACATTCTTTCTTTAGCCCAAATGCATGACTATTTTGCTCAGAAGTGATTCTACGACTTCAGTGTGCAGCAACTTAATTGAAGTAGCTTTAGCTTTTGCATCTTCCCCAAAAGGGAAGTAGACATTTAGGGGCCTAATCTAGTAACTTCGATAACAAACTCATCAAGCATTTTCAGCAGTTCTCGAATAATTTGGCATAAGTAGCTACTCAAAAAGCTTCAATAGCCTTCCAAAATTGCTCAAGGAGTGCTTCTCCCCAAGCGGTAGCACTTCAGCTCAGACAAACTGTGCGGGAGGTCAAAAACAGCTCAAACTTTAATTTCTCGTTAAATCGACCTATTCTAGTATCTTCGGCAATCTCATCGAGGCTTCAACTAGCAAGAAACTCGCAGTTCTCATCTCACCACCTCAAGGGTGGCGGGATGGAATTTAAAGAAATCCCGGTATGACTTAGAAGAAAAAACGTATTTTTACTGCATCGGATTGAAGCCAAGAGTCTCTGGAGCTAACCCACATTAATATCAGCTGCGGAGACTGCCTGCTTCAAACCTATGTAATAAAATCACATTTACAGGCAGCTTCATTACTTTAGCAGCTTACCGCTAAGGTAATGAAAGGGTTAAATACCAGTCCCAATGCCCAGTTTATTGGGGTAGACGAGTTGGGTGAAGGTGGTATTTGGCTCGTGGTGGGTGTTTATGCCTACCAGGAGGGTTGTGGGATAAACACCCATCACGGGCCAAATATCACCTTCACCCATCCCCTCTATCCCCAATAAACATTAAAACACAATACTAGCCAATACACCTATTGATTGGCAGTGTGGTTACCTGTGCCCTCAATTGGAGCAAAGATAACCCCAATGGCAATGAATGGGCAACATAATACACCCCCCCCCCTCTACCCCCAACAACCCCCTCCCTAACACTTACAGTATACTAATGGGCAAAATCCCTATTATCTAGATCTGGATAATAGCTCATTTGCCCCTTAAAAATAAAACATTATCCAGCCAGCATAAGTAAATTAAAGTTGCACTTACCCCTGCCAGGATGAAGGTCGTCCTCGTCTTCCTCTCCGTCCTCAGTGGGAAGCAACATTATAATAAAAAACAAACTACTGGCCACTAACCCCTTAATCACCATAGTGGTTAGTAACCATTATAATAATTAAAGGGTTAGCCTTCTTCCCCGCATAACCACCCTCTCCAGGGCAACTACCCCCACACCCTCTAGCCATTGATTGTCACAGTGGTAAACCATGCCCCCAATATGAAATGGAATAGGAGGTGAGTCCTGAAGGGGTGGGCCAATATGGGCATGGATTGCCACTATGGTAATTAATGAGCAAGCTAAATAAATAAAAAAACAGCCACAAAATAAAACACATGGCATTTAAATATAAACAAGCATTTCACAATAAAGCCATTTATTGTGACTGTGGTAAACCATGCCTATAATATGGGCATGGATTGCCACGATGACAATGAATGGGCAAGCAAAAAAAAAAAACATAGCACAAAATACAATGTATTACAATGAAATAAAAACAAGAATTTGCCAAAAAATGCATTGCTTGTCACTGTGCTTATCTATACCCAGAAAGGGGCATAGATAAGCACATGGGCAGTTAATAGACAACCCCCCAAAAATACACAATTAAATAACATACAATCAATGTGTTTCTTACCTTTGCTGTCTTCACCCTCCGTATCCTACTCTGTCACCATCTCTTGACCCATGACACAATGCTCCTCAAATAGCCGATGCGAAGAAGTCCATGATCACATGTTGATTGAAAAGATGTCTCCGGTAAATTCTTCTTTCTTTTTTTCTGACTTCTCTTCTTTGTAATATAAAAGGGGCTGAGATGTTGCCCCGTTGTCTTCTTGGGTTCAAATGAGATAGGACAGGCCTTATATAAAAGGCATGTGATGTCACATATGAGTGTCAAATGGTACACCCCCAATCCGATTGGCTGGTGTACCATGTGACAAGTTCCTTTTTTTTTTTTAAAGAATGTGAAGTCATCAAAAAGGGAGGGAAGCCAGCCAACCAGGTTGTATATGCTTTGTTCCCTTTAAGATGAAGTCACTTCAGCAAAAAAAAAAAATAGCCGCCGTCACATGTTCACTAACCAATATGCATGTGCCCATAGATTAACACACATTCCCAGCTAGCTCAAACTCCCACACCCACCACATGATGAATATATATTTATGTCAACCAGAGAGCTACTGAGCGTGGAAATTGTATACAACAAGAGACAGGAGGTGCCCAATGCTACATCCCATTGACAAAACATATATGATGAAAAGTATAAAGTAAAATACTTCAATAATAATAATATTAAATACTTGGATAACCAAGTATTTAATATTATTATTATTGAAGTATTTTACTTTATACTTTTCATCATATATGTTTTGTCAATGGGATGTAGCATTGGGCACCCCCTGTCACTTGTTGTATGCATGTGCCCATACACTGCATCACTATTTACACACCTCTTCCCAAAAACTTCTAAACCCCAAAATAAAAAGCAACACCACAAATCCTAGATTTACCTCCTCTCTCTCTACTCCTTGTTCTTGCTGCTGGTGATATCTCTCCTAATCCTCAGCCCTGCCATATACACATCTACTCTCACCCATGCCTCCATGCCACCTCTTTCCCTGCTAATGGTATTAACCCATCTAATTTAATACCAACCAACCTTAAAACTCACAATGCAAAAGAAGCATCCAATAGCCTGGATGCATGGATACTATGCCACACTCAGTCACTCCTCATTTATAAAATATTTACCAGGAAATAATAGAATGACCTCTCGTTTTCAAATATGTCCAGGGCAAAGAGTTATGATAATAAATACATGGTTACAAATACATTGTTACATTAAGTGAACAGGGTTATACATTATATACAAGACATTGCATGCACAGTTAGAGATAATATATGTTATAGGCGTATGTAACAGTTACAGACCAGATTAAAATGTGTGAGGCAGCTTTAGTTTTGAAAGACTTTAGACTGGTGGCGGCTGTGAAAGTCTCCGGTAGATTGTTCCAGTTTTGTGTTGCACAGTAAGAGAAGGAAGAGCGGTGAATACTTTGCTGAACCTTGGAACCATGAACAGTCTTTTGGAGTCATATCTCAGATGATAGGTGCTGCATGTGGTATGTGTGAGGAGCTTGTTCAGATAGGCGGATAGCTTACCCAGAAAGTATTTGACAGCAAGACAGGAAAGATGAACTTTGTGCCTAAACTCAAGTGATGACCAATCTAGTTCTTTGAGCATTTTACAGCAATGTGTGTTGTAGTTGCATTGGAGGACAAAGCGGTATATAAAATTGTTGAGGGTGGAGGACAAAGCGGTATATTAAATTGTTGAGGTATCAAGTTTGCTAAGGTGAGTTTGGGGTGCCGTGCCATATATTATGTCCCTCATTGTCTATAATTGGCATTAGCATCTGCTGTCCGATACGCTTTCTGACCAGCAGACTTAGGGAGGATTTGTTCCTATAAAGTACACCTAGTTTGCAATACAGTAGGTTTTTGATGACAAGGTATCAATGTGCAACCCAAATGTTAAATGGGAGTCAAACCATATGCCCAAATATTTGAAACTAGTAAAATGGGCTAGGATGGCATTAGAGTTGATTCTGATCCGGAGCTCATTCATTGGAAGCTTTAGTCTTGGTTACAAATACCATTGTTACAGTTTTGTCAGTGTTTGAAAACAGTTTGTTTTGGGAAATCCAATTTTCAAGTCTCAAAAAGTCAGATGGACACATATTTCAAAGGTCGGAGAGGCTAGGGCTGTGTGCATATAAGATTGTGTCATCCACATACATGTGTATGGAAGCTCCCTTACATTATGTGGACCCCAAGCACTGCGTTATAATGGGGTTCAGCTATATATTGGTATTAGCGTTGGTTCTGATCTGGAGCACAGTCATTGGAAGCTTTAAAAATGTAGCCTTGGTCCCAAAAACCATTGCTACAGTCTTTTTAGTGTTTAAAACAGTTTGTTTTGGGAAATACAATTTTCAAGTCTCCTAAAGTCAGATTGAAGTATATGTTCATGGTCGGAAAGGCTAGGGCCGTGTGGATATAAGATTGTGTCATCTGCATACTGTACATGTGTATTGAAGCTCCCATACAAGCTGTAGGATGATCATTGATGAACACTGAGAAGAGTAGGGGCCCCAGAACAGAGCCTTGCGGGACACCACAGGTGATATCCAAGGGTTTGAAGTTACAGATACTAACGAACCCCAAAAATGACCACATAATATATATGCAGTGTTCGACAAACCTATACATTTGCTCGCCCCGGGCGAGTGGATTTAACCCCCGGGCGAGTAAATATTGGCCCAAGCAGCACACGTTTGGTACTAGGTGGCGAGTAGATTTTTTTGTGTGGCGAGTAGATTTTTTGGTGATTTGTCAACCACTGTATATATGTATGTGCCAATTGGAGTGCTAGTGGGTGTGGCTAAATGTATACAACAAGAAACAAAGAAGTCCAAAGCTACATGCAATATGACAAATGTTGTATAAATGTTGTATGTTTGTTTATTAACTTTGTCCAGCTGGTCTCAGCTGTTTTGGAGGTCAGTGGTCCCTCCCTCCCAGGGTTTAAGCTCGCCCCTCCCCACTTTCCAAGTGAGCAGGTCTTGCATGCAGCTGGTTGTGACAAATCCGATGCGATCATTCTTTGGGTGGAACGCCAAATTCAGCCAGTGGTAGGAGTTCTGCCCAATCATTCTGGTGATCATTAGTATAGCATCTGAGTGTTGCTCTAAGGTTTGGTTGGTGCGCTCGGTTTGCCCATTGGATTGTGGGTGATAGGCAGATGAAAAGTGAAGGTCAATCCCCAATCGCCTGCAAAATGCCTTCCAAAAGTTTGAGATGAACTGGGATCCCCGGTCTGAGACAAATCTGTAAAAGCAGTCCATGCAGACGAAATACCACCTCGGTAATGATGTCTGCCAGTTCAGAAGAAGAGGGAAGCTTTTTTACGGGGACAAAATGAGTGTGTTTTGTGAAACGGTCAACAATAATAAGAATTGTCATCATACTCTGAAAGGAGGAAGTTCTACGATAAAGTCCATAGATAGGTGCGTCCAAGGACTGGAGGGTATAGGCAGTGGCTGCAGAAGCCCACAAGAAAGTGTTCGAAGAACCTTAGTTCGGGCACATACACTGCAGGCCGATACGAAGTCCTGTACCTCTGTTTTTAATTATGGCCACCAAAAGGTCCTCTCAAGGAGTTCACAAGTTTTCCACACACACGGGTGGCCTGCGAGTTTGAATTCGTGTCCCCATCGATGAACCTCCTGCCGAAGGAGAGGGGAAACGAAAAGTTTGGATGGGGGAATGGTTATTCCAGCGGGGGCCTTGGTCTAGGCTTTTTGAATATGATGAAGAATTGTAATAGCGGTCACAATCTTAGATGAGGGAATGATGGGTCCCTTGTCCATCGAATCAGTGTCATCCATGGAGAACTGGCATGAAAGGGCATCCGCCTTTACATTCTTGAAACCTGGGCATTAGTAGATCATGTAATTAAAGCGATTAAAAAAGAGTGCCATCTAGCCTGGCGAGTGATTAACTTGCGTGCCCCCTCAAGGTATTCCAAGTTTTTATGGTCCGTAAGAATCGTGACTGGCACGGTGGTTCCCTCAAGAAAGTGTCATTTTAATGGCTAGAAGTTCATGATTGCCCACATCAAAGTTGTGTTCCGCAAGAGAAAACTTTTTTAGAGAAGAAGGAACACGGATGTAACCGACCCTGAAACTCACTTCTTTGTGACAGGACTACACCTGCTCCAACGTCAGAGGCATCCACTTTGACGATAAAAGGATGACAAGGATCAAAGTGTTTCAGGATGGGTGCAAAAAAAAAAAAGTTTCTTGAGCTTCAGAAAATCCACCTGAGCCTGTTGAGACCAGTTCATGTGATCTGCCTGTTTTTTTGTCATGGCTGTGATGGGTGCAACGATTTTGGAAAAATCCTGAATAAATCACCTGTAATAGTTTGCAAAGCTGAAATATAGCTACCAGCCTTAACTTTCAGTTGGCGTCCTCATGGTGTACTCTGCTAGCAGCTTCCGGGTATCCGTCGTCATGTGTATCCCGTCGCTGCCCTGACCACACCACAACGTTGCCTTGACCCCACGAGGACGCCAACTGAAAGTTAAGGCTGTTAGCTATATTTCACCTCTGCAACTGGAATTTTTCTCTTTACAACATCTAAGGACACTTTTAGGATGTGGGGTTTCTCAGTATAGAGTTTTATGCTTTATTGTGTGTACTCAGACCATTGGATCTATTAGATCTTTTTTCTTTTAATTTGGAAGTTATATGTTTTTATTATTTGACATATAAAGTATAATTTTGTCATTAATTTAGTCTTTGTTTTTTCTCTTCTTGTGCCCCTTTTGTGTGTATATGTGTTTGTAAATGCCCCGCTGATCACGGGAGATTGGGAGCAGCAAGGAGAAAACCACAGATTTAGAAGAGAGAGGATTTAAAGGGACAGCGCACACTGATTTCTTTGCTATATAGTTTGCGAAGCCCAAGAATCTCTGAATGGCTTTTAATCCCTTATGCACTGGCCAGTCCAGAACAGCAGCAACCTTGGCATGGTCCATTTCTAAACTAAACAAACCAGTGTTCGTGGCGCAAATGTTTAGTTCATTAGGTACTGCGGTTTAGGGAAAACGCAGGTGTTTAGGCAGCCTTTGATTTTCACTTCTAATTGATATATAGTATCAATTTATTTGTTGCGCTTTTATTGGTTACACATGGTCCATTTCTAGGCCTTGGGCAGAGATAATGTATCCGATAAACGAAAGACGGTATTTCTCGAATTCGCACGTCTCGAATTAAGCGAAGAGTTTGTTCTCAAGGAGGCATTTAAGGACCACCCTCACCTGCTGATGATGTTGTTAAAGGGTTTTAGAATAGATGAGGATATCATCAAAGTAATTAAAAAAATTAAAGTAAATAAGGCACCTGGCCCCGATGGCATACATCCAAGAGTTCTCAAGGAGTTAAGCTCAGTAATAGCCAAACCATTATATTTAATATTCAAGGACTCCATTTCCACAGGCTCAGTACCACAAGATTGGCGTAAAGCAGATGTGGTGCCTATATTTAAAAAAGGAGCTAGATCACAACTGGGGAATTACAGACCTGTAAGCTTGACTTCAACAGTGGGGAAACTTCTTGAAGGTTTAATACAGGATAATATTCAGGAATACCTAATGGAAAACAAAATGATTAGTAATAGTCAGCATAGATTTATGAAGGATAGATCATGCCAAACTAACCTTATTTGTTTCTTTGAGGAGGGAGGTAGGAATTTAGACCAAGGTAATGCAGTTGATGTGGTCTACTTAGATTTTGCAAAGGCTTTTGATACGTTTTCACACAAAAATGTGGTGTACAAAATAAAGAAAATTGGACTCAGAAATAATATATGCACCTGGATTGAAACCTGGTTAAAGGACAGACAACAGAGGGTTGTCATAAATTGAACTTTTTCAGGTTGGGCTAAAGTCGTGAGTGGAGTACCTCAGGGATCGGTATTGGGACCACTGCTTTTTAACTTGTTTATTAATGACCTTGAGGTTGGCAACGAGAGCAAAGTCTCCATCTTTGCTGATGATAATAAATTGTGTAAGGTAGTAGAATCAGAGCAGGATGTAATTTTTCTTCAGAAGGACTTGGAGAGACTGGAAACGTGGGCAGGTAAATGGCAGATGAGGTTTAATACAGATAAATGTAAGGTTATGCATTTGGGATGCAAGAATAAAAAGGCGACTTACGAATTAAATGGGGATAAACTGGGTGAATCCTTGATGGAGAAGGAATTAGGAGTGCAGGCTTAGCAATAGTGCCCAAAGTCATGCAGTAGCTGCAAATGCAAACAAGATCTTATCTTGCATTAAAGGGCAATGGATGGAAGGAAAGTAAACATAATTATGCCCCTTTACAAAGCATTAGTAAGACCACACCTTGAATATGGAGTACAATTTTGGGCACCAATCCTAAGAAAAGACATTATGGAACTAGAGAGAGTGCAAAGAAGAGCCAGCAAATTAACAAAGGGGATGGACAATCTAACTTATGAGGAGAAGCTAGCTAAATTAGATTTATTTACATTAAAAAAGAGGCATCTAAGAGGGGATATGATAACTATATACAAATATATTCGGGGACAATACAAGGAGCTTTCAAAAGAACTATTCATCCCACGGGCAGTACAAAGGACTCGGGCCATCCCTTAAGGTTGAAGGAAAGGAGATTTCAACAGCAAAAAAAGTAAAGGGTTCTTTACACTAAGGGCAGTTAAAATATGGCATTCATTACCCATGGAGACTGTGATGGCAGATACTATAGATTTGTTCTGAAAAAGGTTGCCCATCTTTTTAGAAAGTCAGTCAGTCACCCAGTCAAGTCATCCACCCAGTCACCAACACAGTCAAGTCATCCACCAGTCAGTCACCCACCAAGTCAGTCAGTCACCCACCTAGTCACCCAGTCAGTTACCCACCTAGTTAGTCATCCACCCAGTCAGTTACCCACCCAGTCAGTCATCCACCCAGTCAGTCATCCACCCAGTCAGTCATCCACCCAGTCAGTCATCCACCCAATCAGTCACCCACCCAGACTAGTCACCCACCCATACTAGTCACCCACACACACTGCCCCACACCCACACACACACACACACACACACAGTCACTCACACACAGTCAATCACACTACTCACGCACACACACTCACACACACGCTATCACTCATACACATGCTGTCATTCACACACACACTGTCACACACACGCACACTCACACACACTGTCACTAACACACACTCACTCCCACACTCACTCACTGTCACTCAGATTCACACACTGTCACTCACCTTCACACACACACACACACACACACAAACGAGGAATTCACAGTTAGTATAAATATAAAAGAGCAAATAATTAAAACAGGGTGTTTGCCACACACGCGAGTTCTAAGTGAAACTTCTTTGCGTTTTGTCACTGAAATTGTGTTTTGATTTGTAATTAAAAACAGCACCATCACAAATACAATTTCTGTGACAAAACAGTGACAAAAGACAAAGAAGTTTCACTTAAAATGCACGTACATTAAAGATTCTAGGATCCAATATTTACTTCAAAGCTACAAAGAAAAGTTCACTGAATATTCTATCACATCACATCCATCACCACTGACTTCCGCATCAATCAACTGCATTCACTGTCAGGGAATTTTGCTGATGTGGTAGGTGCCGCTATAGGAGTTTCATTTCAAAAATAGGCGATTTGTCATTGTAGATACAGTATTTTGTTGATCTCATCCCAAGCATTGGATATCTGTAGATTTAAGTCCCATCCCTGGTAGTTGTAGCTTTGAATCTCTGATAGTAGGTACACTTTCCCCTAGATCAAATTTGGGAGAGGAAAAAGACACACCAAATAGTGTAATACATATTTACCATAGAGTAAAGTGTTTTTGTGTGATTACAAATACTCATAATACATCATCTTGAATACACATATTAAAATGGGAGAAGAAGCAGAAAAATGCTGTTGATAGAGGAACTGCACGAGTGCCTGGTATGGCTCCGGCGTAAAAACAAATAACACTATTGGTGTCTCTCTGTCCTCTATTTCCACTTCCAAATTTGATTGTGGGGAAAATCGACCTAAAATCAGAGATTCAAAGCTACAACTATCCATAATCAGAGATGGGACTTAAAGCTACACATATCCAGTATATGGGATAAGATCTATATCTACAATTACACTTTGCCTATTTTTTTAGGCAGTCCATGCAAGTGTATTTCTTTTTTTATTCAATTTTCAATTTTTTTCAAATTACTACACGATATAATTTTTTTCTCTCCCAGTTTTTATCTCTTTCACTGATTGCTGAGGAGTTTGTGCTGGAAATTATCCAAGAAGTTTATTTATGTAGATCTTAGTGATAGTCTAATTTCCCAGAAGCAACCCAGTCTTACAGGGGAAGTATCGGGTCACTTTAGTAGTTGAATTATATATAGATGTAGCCAGACTTATTGCCCCCAGTGCTGTGGATGAACAAGCCAAAGTCTACTGTGCTAGGGACAGTGTTTGCAGTGATCGCACTGTGGGGGTGTCCATGCTTCTCAATGGAACGCCTCGCAGTGTTAATCCCTTCTTGCCGCGATTACCGCGGTCACTTGAGTGAGTGCACTTTACTGCGGGTGGCCATGGCACCAATGAGTTAAGTCTTGCTACATCTGTATTTTTTACAGAAAATATGGTCATTCTTTAGAGAGAGTTATACTAGTATTTTTTTCATGCATATTATTTATATTATATATTATTATCATTGTCACATTAAGCCCTTTTGTGCCATTCTTTTTTCTTTTTTTTCACTATTCAAATACTGTATGTGTGCAACAAAGCCATTCATTTAGCTGATTTAATATTCTTATATCTGAATGCAATTAATAATTGTCATTTAATAAATGGATCAGAGGACATTAAATTACCAGCTGTATAAAAAAATAATGAATAAAATAGATTGCAGTGTAAATTGTTGCATAGCTAGTGGGGTTTAATGCAATACTAATCCACTGATTGTAGTCATGATTATATGTAAAAAAAAAATTAAAAAAAAAAAAATGGTGTCAGTATATTAATGTATTTAGAAGTACAGTTATACAAAAAATCTTATCAATTTAGTTTGATACAAGAGATCCATATATCAAGCATCATAAAAGCCTTTTTTGCAGCGACTGGACACTAGGACCAGGATTCACGAAGCCATAATGCAAGTTATCACACCCCAATTGACGTTAACTGCTATTGACTGCTTACGAGTTAGATTCACTAAACTATGGCTAATCAGGACAAATATTCTTATTATTATTATTATTATCGCTTATTTGTAATTGTAAAGCGCCAACATATTCCACAGCATGGTACAATGGAGGTACAGAGTGATGTAAATTACATAAACAGAATGACAATATGACATACTAAATAATGACAAAGAAGCACAAACAGATACAAAGAGGTAATGAGGGCACTGCTTGTCAGAGCTTACATTCTAGAGGGAATCAGGGACAACGTTGAAACAAAATATAAAGTGGAAATATATTATGGGACAAAGTATGCCTCAGGATGGAGTAGGTTCATTTGCACGGCTGATCCCATTAAGGTTTGGGGGTGTGGATGTTAGGGGGTGTTACATAGTGTGAAATTGGTCCAGCTGCTCAGCTGGTTCCAATGAATTTGGAGAGGAGGGGTGAATTTTAGAGAAATCCCAGATAGGCTTCCTTGAAAGGATGAGTTTTCATGGATTTTAAATGCCTGAAAGCTGGGAGAGTAGCTGATTGTATGTGGTAGGGAATTCCAGCTCAAGAGTGTAGGAAGTAAGAAGTCTTGTAGGTGGGAGTAAGAGGAGGTAATAAGGCAGGAGGAGAGGTAGATGTCATGGGCAGAACATAGAGGATCTTAGAGATATATTTGGAGATGACGGATGAGATATATGGGGTGGGTACAGCCATTGAGAGCTTTGTAAGTCAGAGCTAGTGTTTAAAATGTAATTCTAGAGGATTTGGGAAGCCAGTGTAGGGCTTTGCATAGTGGAGCAGTAGAAGTGGAGCAGTGAGTGAGGTAGACAAGGCTGGCAGCAGCATTTAGGATAGATTGAAGTTGGTATAGGTGGACAAGGGAAATGCCAACTAGGATAAGTTTGCAATAGTCAAGGTGAGATAAGATGAGTGAGTGAATTAGGATTTTAGTTGCATCATGAGTTGAAAAGGGCATATCCTGGTGATATTTTGGAGCTGGAGACAAAAGGAAGTAGTGAGTGACTGAAAGTAAGAAATAAACGAGAGATCAGAGTAAAGATGAACACTAGACACCCTTGGGGTGTTAATGAGATTCTAGTGTTATTGACGGCAGTGGAAGGGAGTAAGAGTATTATTTCTCTTTTGGACATGTTAGGCTACATGTAATGGCAGAACATCCAGGAGGAGCTTGCAGAGAGACAGTTGGTGACACAGAACAAGAGATGGAGAGAGAGGTCAAGGGAGGAGAGATACATTTGGTTGTCATCAACAAAGAGATAAGTCAAAATATTGTATTAGTTCACTAAGAGAAGAAGAGTAGAGTGAGAAGATCAGAGAACCAAGGACAGAACCTTTTGGGACCCTCTACTAAAAAAAGGAAGGAAGAGTAGACACCAGAGAAGGTAGCAGTAGAAGGAAGCAGTTGAAGGAAGCAGTTGGATAGGTAGGTTGTGAACCAGAGGAGGGCTGCATCATGGAAGCCAATGGAGGTGATATTGTGCAGCATAAGTAGGTGATCAACAGTGTCAAAGGCAGCAGATAGTCAGGAAAATTAGTAAAGAGAAGTGACCCTTAGACTTAGCTGTCAGAGTAGGTCATTGGCCATCTTTGTTAGTGCTGTCTCAGTTGAGTGTAGAGGATGGAAACCAGATTGAAAAGATTCAAGCAGATAAAGTGAGTCAAGTGGTTATATACAAGTCACTCAAGTACAGTAGCTTGGAGGCAAAGGGGAGGAGAGAGATAGGATGGTATTTAGAGAGTGAGGTTGGGTTTCTTTAGAATAGGTATGATGAGTGCATATTTAAAAGAAGATGGGAGGTGGAGGTGAGAAAGTGGTTAAAAAAGTGAATTAGGGTGAGGCTTTGTGTGACAGAGACAAAGTGGAGGAGATGCGAGGGAATATGATCAAGGGGGCAGGTTTTAAGTTCAGACGATGAGAGGAGAACAGAGAGCTTATCCTCAGTCACAGGGGGGAAAATGAGCTGAGAGTAGATTTAGATGTATAAGGGAAGACAAGTGGTGCATGTGGGGCATGACATGAAGAGAGGTCATGTCAGATTTAATCAATCTTGCCTGGGAAGTAAGTGGGAAGGTCACAGGTCTTGAGAGTAGTAAGGTGCAGTTGGGCAAAGAAGAGAGTTAAAGGTCACAAATAGGCATTGAGGGTTAAAGTACATAGTTAGTATGAGTGAAGAAAGGTAGGTTGGCAAGAGAAAGGACAGTGTTATAGGACGAGAGTATACATTTATAGTGGAGAATACTGGCTTCAAAGTGGGATTTCCTCCAGTAATGTTTCCAAAGATAGCGGGCAAAATGTGTGTACCATGATTGTGGATTAAATTGTTGGGGGTGACGTGTGGTGGCAGGAACCATCTTGTCTAAGGCCGGGGCCATAGAGGCTTCAGGAGAGCGGAGGCGCGCTAACGCTGAGGCTCGCCTGCTTAAGTCAGCGCGATTCCACGGACTTGCAGGCGAGCCAGTGTGCGAGAAGGGAGCCGGGGGGGGAGGTTGTTGGAGGCGGGGCAGTGACGTCGCTGGGCCAATCGCCCGCGACGCACTGACGTCAACGTCACGACGCCGACATCACGGCGCCGTGACGTTGACGCTGCTTCAGGCTGATTGGATGTTTTCAGCCGACAGCGCGCTGAAAAACAGCTTGGCGCTCGGCTGAAAATTCCAAAGCCTCCGCACGCCTGCGGACGCTCGCGTGAGCCCCCTCTGAAGGCATCCTCATTGAGGATGCAGGGGCTCAGCGCTGAGCGTCCGCACGGCTCAGCACGGCCTGTCCTTCTATGGACTCGGCCTAAGGCTGATGAAAGTGTACAGTCATATAGAGAGATAGTTAGGGCAGGAAAGGGTAGAGATAGGAGAGGAGAGGTTTAAACATTTTGAAAATTGGACGGGATCTATAGAAGGGGTGTGCAAACTAGAGGCGTGAGATTTTTTTGGGGGGGAGGTGGTTACAGAGGCCATGCACTCTTCCCAAAGGCATTTAAATTAATTGCTGGGGACTGCGCGAGGCCTCTTCAACTTCACTTACCGTGACTGTCGGCTTTGGCGACCGCCATAGCAATGCGACGTCAAATTACACCACAGGGTAATGTGACATCACCTTACCCTGTGGCGTCATTTGACGCTTCAGACAATGTAAGAGGGCGCTATCAGTGGAGTAGACCAGGCAGGGTGAGCGCAAGACAAAAAGGTTTGAGCACCACTGGTCTATAACATGTAGGTTCATCTATATCTGTATGTGAATGTGGAAGTAGATGTTGTGGAGTGAGTGAGGCTAAATGTTAGGATATTAAAGAGAGGGAAGGACATGTTAGAGGCGTTAGAGATGGAGCAAATATTTGATTGAAGTTCCTGCATCACACACCAGAGGCAAGCTCATTGCCACTGATCTCTGAAACGCCTTATTTTGATTGACACCACGTGAGTCTCCATTCGACCTAGTGTTTAATACACTTCACCATTCTATACTTTATTTGCACTATGTTCTATTTATCTCTCATTACATATTGAACCTGCGCTCCCCTATACTTTGAGGAAATCAACGTTTGAAGTGGATTCGACAGACCATCCATTTAAAGGGTTCAGAGCTGCAATCCTTATTTTGTATTTCACTTTTTAGTTACTATATGATTACACAATATTGCACTTTATTTAAAGTTTTTATGATATATTCACTTATAGAAGGCACCATCATATGCCCTTTATCACTGCGCCGAACATTTGCACTTTGTTGCATTTTGTTGTTTTAACAACATGAATGGAAAGGAGGGAAAGAGATAGACCATGTGGAGGGGTGAGACAGATTTTTTTTATATTAACTTATTACAGTACTTAACATGAAGATGTAGTCTTTCCAGTTTGAGGTGTTGGCAAGTGCACCACACAAACAGCAAAAAATGACATGTACCCTTGAGCTGGCACCAAAGGCTTGCAACCTTAGGCAGTGCCAGGGTGTGTTAAGAGATGGAATTGGAGGATGAGATAGTCAGGAAAGCAAGGTGTGATAATTGTGGGAAAACAAGGAGAAGTATTAGGAGACTGCGGTAGAGGAAATTGGGGTAGGGTAATGGTGATGGTAGAATATTAGTGTAGTGAAGGGAGCTCACAGAAAGCTGTCCAGTAAAATCCTCATGAAGTTGCTGAAGTATCTAAGCCGACTGAAGTCCATGCTCAATTTCCCTGAAAGTTAATAGACTGGGGTCTGAATTATGGAACAATTCAAAGTGTTTAGGCACACTGTGGGTTTGTCATTTACGTCCGATACTTATTGGAACATATGGACAATATGTCCACCTCCTGTATAACTCCACAAACACTTAAAATGTTCATATTTTATAGTGACTATTTTTAAGTATTATGCTTTTGCCAAATTAGGTTCACACATATTGCTAACAAACCACATGACCACCCAATAAAACAGCCTAATTGCTCATTGTAGACTGGACAATTGTTGATGAAATTTAAGGTAAATCAGACTAACCCATAACGTACCAGATAAACAAACAAGTCATGGAAGGGGGAGATGAATCTTGTCCTGAGGGGTTAAGAGATGATTCAAATTATACAATTGAGGTTCAAATAAGATAAACAAACAAGTCATGGACTTTACCTAAAACATGAATTAGATGATGCCTTGATCATATGCAAAAAATAACAGTCTTATTTGAGCCCAGTAGAATACCCAGCTAGACATTAAAATTAGAGCTTTTGTTGGAGGGAGAGAGGGAAGAAATGAGGACAGGAGAGAGGAGGGAAAGTCAATTTAATTATATACCTCCAAATAGATTCACCTATGCTCACCTTTGTGAGATGAAAAATAGATGGGAGCACACTCAAGATACATGGGAAATATGCAAATTCTCGTTTTCTCTCTTTCTCTCTCTCTCTCTCTCAAGCCCTATTTCAGTCTCTGGCTAGGCGTATTGCCAGTTAGCTATGACTTGTATAACATGGTGTTATTTCCCAGGGTTACTCCTAACGAAGCTTATTGAATATACAAATGTAGACAGACAAACTTTCCCCACTGATGGGTGAAGCTGCTTGAATGCCTGTGTTTTTCACCCCATCAGTTGGGATAAGTGCTGTGGGGGTCTGATAAATGAGAATGTAGCCCTGCAGCAGCCCGCGGCTTTTACCTTCCCTAGATCCACAGCATTTTGAGTTTCTTTAGTCGCAGCTCTGGCTAGACTAGTAAATCTGGCTACATCTGAAGGATAATATAATTTAGGTTGTAATTAGCTCATCTGCATGTTTCTTAAACCAACAAGCATTCAAAATAATATCAAACTTTGTATGGGAGAACAACATTTTTTTTACATCATGCCTGTTGCCCCAATAAATACTGCACTGCTATTAATGTACTAACTTAGATTGTTGTCACATTACATGAAGCTAGCCCTATGAGAATGAATGTTATGTTGCATCTCGTAGCACAGATATTGTTTAACCCAACATAGTATGATTTCCATTTCTAATACATTTGGGAAATCATTATAAGGAGATTAAAACTTATTACTTGGCGCAATATTTGATAAAAATGTGCATCTCTAATTATTGCTGTTTTAATCTTTCTTTGCTTTGGCTTACCTTGTCAAATACAAACATTAGTTGTGTTTTTCATATCCTGAAGGTGCTTATTGTTTTTTTTTTGTTTTTTTTAGAGATTACAAATTACTTTTAGTTTAGCATAAGTGCTATGCACATAAACTTTACCCTTTTAAGGGTCACCAGAACAAATTGAGTACTTTTTATTTCTAAACTGTTTACCTAAGGAATGTTTGTCAAGTTGAAACTCATACTGTACATGCATATAATTATGCATGCATACATACACTAATAGAAACAACGAAAACGGACTCTCCCTGCAGCCTCACTCTCAGATAGACTTCCAAGGGAGATTTGGTCAGTTTACAGAAAAACAATATTTAATGATAAAGCAAATGTATTGACAACATATGTTTACCCCCCCCCCCTTCTACATACAATATTATAAATAATAGTTTTGCAATCCACTAATAACTATATAAGGTTATTAAATGTAAATAGCTGCAGGTCATAGCCATAGGAAATACAGAAGTTATAACCTTAAATTCATCTCCCTCGTGGTACAGTACACTGGTGTAACATGGCACCACTTTGCTGGTGGCATTTGCTATATTTTAATCTTTTTGCATTATTCTAAATCCTGAATTCAACGGCTATTGGTGTCTGTTATTGGTAGTGCATGTATCTTGGCCCAGGTGAAATTAAGGTTAACACCTCTGTTTTCTCTGTGGCTACTACCCATATAATCATATACTGTATCTCCCTTCTAATTAGAAAGTTTATTATGTGTACACGTTGTCAAAGATTTTGACTTGATTTCATTTCAAAGTTATTAGCTAAATATTTATAAAAGTCTAGCTGAAGCAATAATGTGCAAGAGAATCTCACGAGCAAATCAAGGATAAAAATCCATGGCTAGTTTAGTGTGAGGGTGCTGTACTTTCTGGAATTAGTACTGTACCTCAATCACTGTATGAGGATTAACAGCTATATGTTTCTAATTCCGTTCTGTGAAAATCCCCTCATATTGTATTTTTTAAATTCTAGAATTAAAAAAAAACCCAATATAAAATGATCCCACAGGTATTCAGAATAACAAACCCTGCTTCACACTTAGCTTTTGAAGAAATAATTAATGGAGTGTTAAATATAACAATAATGAAGCATTCAGTTCTTAATGTGCAGATAAAATGTAGTGTTGATTAAAAAAGTGCAAAATGATGTGCTGTGAAAAACAGATCATTTGAATAAGATAACATGTTATCACCTGGCTCATGATCCTCCTGTAATGTATGTCAAGGCCAGGTTTCAATTGGGATGGTTGATGGTAATGTGCATTCTGAATTTTCCATTTATGGGGGGAAGTGAGATGGAGAAGGAAAGTGTGGCTTCTATACTGTATATGCTGTATATCTCATGCTTCATTTTGCAAAGCCAGTATAACCAACCGCACACTGATGAGACCCATTAAGGTTGAAATGGCTGTCTGTGTGTGGGTTTACTGGCTATGCATCTTAACCTAGGCTGTGCTCAAAAGCTGTGAAATGCAGCACGCCTAAGCTTATAGGGGACCATGTTATATGGTTTTGAAGCAAAAGGGGAAACTGTGTGCTCATTTGCATGTCATTTCCCAGAATCTCTTGCTGCAGTGGAAGCACTGTGTGCTGGGTGATACTGGTGAAAGACAGGGTTGCAGACCTGTCTAAGACATGCAAATGAGCATACAGTAATATTTCCATTTGCTACATGCTTTACTGTGGAGGGTTTTTGTCACTTTTTTTTACCCACCATAACTTAACTAAGTGTGGTGAAACCTATCCCATGCTTTATTTTGCAAAGCCAGTATAACCAACCCCACACTGATGAGACCCATTAAGGTCAAAACGGCTGTCTTTGGGTGGGTTTACTGGCTATGCATCTTAACCCAGGTGGTGCTCAAAAGCTGTGAAATGCAGCAAGCATAAGCTTATAGGGGACCATGTTATATGGTTTTGAAGCTAACGGTGGCACTGTGTGCTCATTTGTATGTCATTTGCCAGAATCTCTTGCTGCAGTGGATCTATGTACACACAGTGTATTATATATATATATATATATATATATATATATATATATAGTCCATTCATACAATACTTTGACATAAGCTGCAGTGGAAGCGCTGTGTACTATGTACACACAGTGTATAATATATATATATATATATATATATATATATATATATATATATATATATATAGTCCATTCATACAATACTTTGACATAAACAATCTTAATTTCTAAACCTGACCAGAATGCCACGGTGATTACTGTGTCATGTGGTCACCCTAGGAAGTGCTGTGAATGAGAATAATAATAAGACTTTAAGGTAAAAAAGATACTGTAGGTTCATCCAGGATTATTTTTTTTCAATCTTCTTTTCTCAAATACAGAATACAGAAAATTGTTTCGTATTATTTGGATTATGAAAGATGTTCACATGACTTGTAGTTAGGAGTACTTTAAGAAATAATTCTACAGTATATATTGTCACCCTTCTATTAATAAAAGGATTATGTGACATCACTAGATTAAGCGATCCTAGTAATT
Source organism: Ascaphus truei (assembly GCF_040206685.1). Taxonomy (NCBI): domain Eukaryota; kingdom Metazoa; phylum Chordata; class Amphibia; order Anura; family Ascaphidae; genus Ascaphus; species Ascaphus truei. Next base: position 394,839,171 of record NC_134483.1, read on the forward strand.
TACGGCCTTTCTTACAAAATGAAGCTAATTGTACTGCACACACAATAATTCTTGTGAAGAAAATGGGCATGTGTATGGGTGGCACAGATTCAACTGTTTTGTTAATTAAGCCTTTGTAACCACTTGAAGCACCTCATTGTCAGATTCCGGCATAGCCAGTACTGTATTACGCTTAACACTTAGTAGTTTTTCCTAGGCAGAAATGGATCAGAGCAAACAAGCAATGTGTGCGGTAAAATCAGGACAGGGTATTCATTTCTTTGATTAGTATCAGATCACCTAAATACTGGGGAAGTAAAAATCAATGTGGGGCAAGCCACTTGAGCAGTGAATGAGCTAATGAATCAACACTTAATCAAAGATAAACAGTTCAAAGCAATATGTGTTATTCATTACAAGTGGAGAAATATTCAGTGGCCTGTAAAGCACACCCCCTGTTGTTAAATCTGACAATAAGTATTTAGGTGTAAGTAAAGTTTATCACTGTGGTGACTAACTGAACATCTGTTAGATTACACATTGTAGCAGCTGTTGTCCCAACTCAATCATGGAGGGATACCAATGTATTTATTTATTTAGGTTCACGTGCTTAACTTTTCAGACATCGTGATGCCATTCAGAAGCTCCTTTAAATGATATATCCTTGAGACAGATGGAGCTTGTGAATTTAGAAGAACTAGCAGCCAGCATTTAGATATTGTAATTTTTGTTTTCTTGTTGAATGGGACATACAGTACAATTGCTTTTCACATCAGCACTTACCTGATGGTAAGAAAAACAATGGAAGCTTCTAACTTAATAAACCTTGATTTTATTTACTGCACACTGAAGGACATTAAAATATGCATAAATATTTCATTTTAGTATGATTTGCATGTTGTTAAATAGCTTGATTCATAAAGTGTGTGATTGCATGTGCATGCCACTTATGATGACCTGAATTTGACAAACAAGAACATTTTTCAGCGATTTGCCCTACTTCTGTTAGTCGTAACATTTATTCCCTACACTTGATGAATAACCCCCCAAATGTTATTGTAACATCACTATTATATAAAATGTAAACCACAATCCTGTATGCTTGCTTTATCAATCATATTTTTGTTACATTTTGTTTATATTTAAAGTAAGAGGTTCCCATGATGGAAATCTATATTGTTCTGTCCACTTAGAATTGCTACATACATTCCTCATAAATTAATTAATGATTTAATTTTGCCAAAGCACCATCTACAAGGTAAATGTGAGTGTTTAATGTAACTGAATGTATGGGTTTAATATAAACAATATTATGTGTTTCGTGAAAAAATGGCGATTAACAAACAGTAGTAATGATAACATGCACTAGCTAAGCTTTTTAAATAAATGCACATGAAATAATACTGTGTGCTAAACATATTACAATCATGCCCGTGGAGAAATATACAGTAGTGTGCAGTTCTATCACACACATTTGTCTAGTTATTTAAAACTGCTTATACAGTACCTATATTTATAATAACATCAAAGGTAATATAATCATTTAGCACTACGGCATTTGAACAAAATACGAAACATATTCGAGTATGCATTGTTTTAGACTTACTGCATAACATGTATTATATCAGTTGCAATACAGAACAACAAAAAAACACATCATATCAGGAGCTATCTACTGTACAGCACCTTGGACAGGGCAGCATGTCTGGTTAATCGTTACATTAATCGTTTCATCTTCTGCTTGTGTATACAAGCAACCCAGAATGAGATTCATTTCGCACCAGTGCTACACATTACTAATTTGGAAAACTGGTGAAAGGAGGGGTTTACCTTGCTCATTATTTCACATAATACAATAAGTCACTCAAATAATCCATGCTGACCAGCTACCAGGGCACATAATTGTGACTATATTTAGTTCAGTCACTCGTGCAAATCACAGTAAATATTTTACTTTAAACTGCTATGCAAACTGCTGATTCTTGGCTCCAGTAGACCAGAAAGTCCAGAGGAAAACAAATCAAGAAACATTGAACATACCTGAGGTCATTTAGCCCAGAGATTCCTGGAGACGGTTTGCAGCAAGAAGAGATATCTAGGTGGAATTAATGTTTGCTAATACGAGGTATTGATACATATAAAACAAAACAAATAAAGTGAGAGTGTGAGGGAGAGAGAAATGATCTAATTCTCTGTGTTTTCTCCCGCCGAGATGGTGAAGGTTGTTGGATGTAGGTAGTGACGCCCCCTTAAAGATAACATCCACCTTAAGCCAATACCACATGGCTCACAATGGAACATGGTCTGCAAAGCAACAACGCTACAAATCCTCCTGCATTGGGGAGTATTCTTTAAAAAAAAAAAATGAACAGCAATTATTGAATGCAAGGAACATAGACGATATTGGAAGGCGATGGAAGTTTATATTGCCTATTAAGATAATGCTCCAATACTGTAGCTTGTTTGAATGCAAGGAACATAGACGATATTGGAAGGCGATGGAAGTTTATATTGCCTATTAAGATAATGCTCCAATACTGTAGCTTGTTTGAAGGTCAGTGCCATCGTGTGGCCATGCATTGTTCTCATATTATATATCTGGCACGATCAATAAACTAAGGTAAGAAGTAACAGCTCATCTTACTATAAGCATTAGACTCAGTGTTGAAAGTATCTCATTTTGATAGGAGAAAGCTCAAGTTTACATGTAAAAGAAAAAAACAATAATAAAATACTAAATATATATATTTTGTTATGGTTTAATATCAAAGTATTTATTTTGTCTGTTAAAAAAGGATATTGATTAACTATCTGAAGCTGATTGTAGTGTGTGATTATTTAAATACACCAACATACAGTATCATCGTAAATGTACTGTTCTTAAAATATATACTGTAGTAAGAAAACAATATAGTGTATGTATATGCCACTTGAATTTAAGGACGTATTGCTGTTGGCATTCCGAAGGGTTTTTATGTGCGTGTGTGGGCAGCTGAACGAAACATTATTACAACACATTACTTTTATTCTAAATAATATTTTTGTATAATACATAAAAATGTAGAAATGTGATTATCACAGTATTCCTCCTTTACAAGAAACGTGTATTACATTGCATGACAAGCACACGAACGCCTATCAATCAAGTGGTTAGCATTTTAGCAAATGGTTATGAGCTGTCAGGATCATTTCATAAAGATTGAGATATCTACTGTTTACAAATAATACCTCGATAGAGCCCATTAGTTTAACTGAAATATGGTTAGACTGTTCTAAGTACTTAGTCTACAATGGCACATACTGTAGCATCCTATTACTGTATTTCCGTAGAGCACTGTGGAAATACCAGGCACAACGTTATTACAATGCATTAGCTCAGCCCAGGTGTCATGGTATTGAGTGCCCTAGTTTTTTTTTTACACGCCATATATTTCACCTCCTCGTATTTACAGTGAGTATATTCCTTACTGCTATTGTCAATTATGTTATCATAAATAAAAATGAGCTTAAGTGGCTTTCTCCACTTTTTATGCTAAATGTGCAGTGTAGCATTAAAGTACGGTTTTGACTGTTTTGATAGAGCTTTCCCCATTTTGATATTATATATCATTTTTATAGTATAATCATTACCCTTTGTTGGGGAGATAAATACATGCATTCCTTTGTTCTGTGTATCTTATTCGGTAGACACTGAAAGGTACATATCAGAGTTAATATCATATACAGTATAGCGATCTATGGAAAGTGACATTTCAAATCCAGTATTAAACTCTGAGTCCTTTAACACAGTGACACAGCTGATCGACTCGCTGTTGCCCTTATGCATATTTATAAATGTGGTCTTATATTGAGACAATAAATGTCTTTAGCCACCAGATGGCACAGACCTGCAAACATACTATGGGAACATATAAACTGCTAGGCATTTCCAACTTCCCCACGCTCCTAAAATGTTCTCAGCTGAAGCAGTTTTTTTCCCTGTGGTTTTTATATTTAATTGCATTTCTCTCAGGATTACTAGGCAACACACCCCCAGATGGGTAATGTGAAGGTGTTGGGTTTGCAGCCAGCATTGCAAGTACTGAAGCTCCCCAGATCAGCATGTAATTTTCGTCTAAGGTGGAGCTCAGCTTTAAGGGGGCGTCACTGAATCTTCAGCAATCTTTACAATGTCACACTGAGAAATAACTGGAGATATGTCTCGTTCTCTCCCTCTTTCTCTTCAGTCGTCGTCCATTCCTCACGCCATCCTATCTATCCTTTATTTGCACCGGGGAAGCAGAATCTGAAGTACAAATAAGGTACAGTATATTTGCTTTGGCTGTCTGTCTGCAATAGTTTAACAGTAAAGTACCTGCTGCTATGCATGTACTAAAAAGATTATATGATGTTAATAATTTGCTCATGGATAAAATTTAGTTGTGACACCCCTCTTATTTAAAATGCTTTCATACTATAACATGGGAAGCTAAGGTTTACTATCTAAACTCTACCTTTACAGGGAATAGAACTGAGCACATACTGTACATACTGTATGCTTACTTTACCTGTATGTGTAACCATGTTTATGTTTAGTGTTTAAGAATAACTTTAGCTATTATCAAGTTTTTGAGTACATGCACAGTATTTCTTTAAAAGAAACACTCTAATTTCAGTATTCTTTTATTTAAGGACTCATTTAGGATTAGATCATTGCCATGCCTGAAGATCTCAGTGTACATTTCCCAACCTGTCAATGTCTCACACACAGTCATCCCAGTTGGTATATCAAGACGGAATATAACGTTTGCAAGATAGTTTGAATATTATTTTTGGTTATTTTTTTTAATTGGCGTGTAAAAACAGGTAACATTTTTCAAGTTTTCTTTCAATGGAAGGATATAGCAAAATAGAATGTTTTGTCAATACCTGATTCTTCATAAACCTGATTCTTTCATAAACCTGACAGTGAGATGTTGGTCATTTCAGTCCTTATGTAATGTGGTTAGTTATAAAATTAGAAAAGGTTAAAAATCTCTCATTAGTTTAAAGTGATAAGCACTTGACATTCGAAAATGTTGAATAGCAATATACACTGAAATATACACTGAAATAAATTGATAGCATATTTCATGGATGGTTTTTGTGTAATTGTCAATGCAAAGCAGACTCTGCTCCAGATTATGTAACACTAATGCCCTTAAGATATAATTGTTATATCTTATGTTTAGTGAGAATAAGAATGTGTGATTTATCATTGTCACACAGTGTAGTAGTTGCAGTACTGTAATTCATAACGCTCTTGCAAGTGAAAACTATACATTGTATAGTATGTGCTGAACAGCAGGTGATTTATCAGAAGTCAATAATAAAGATTAATTGATTATACTTATTTAACATAGAAACATTTCACATAACACATACACACACACACACAAACACACACACATATATATATATATATATATATATATATATATATATATATATATATATATATATATATATAAAATTCCTGTATATACTGTATGTCCCATATTCTATACAGAGCCCTATATTATACATTTGGTTTATCAGAGAATCTGATGCAGTTGTTAGTTTTCTAAGTGCAATAAGTCAAAAGTGGAGAATATCTATTTTCTGCTTTCTCATACTGTACATTTGAAGACAAGTCTGCTTTACAATACCCACTGTAATCAGCACATTAGATTATATTAATTTAAAGGTGACATAAAACATATTTCATATGTGTATTCTGTTGTCTTCTACAGTAAATATAGCAATACTACAGTATTGATGACTGGGAATGAAGGCCAAATAATGTGGTCATGAATGACACTTTGGATCTGACACTTTCATAGCAAGCTTTGCTCAATGCCAGTTTTCTCTAATATATGACAAGAGTAATTACAGAGCCAAGTGTCTCAATGTGAACGTTAAACAAGAACAATATCTTAACATCTTAAGCAAGGCTTTTAATGTAAGCTTGTACATAAACAGGTGCTACTCAGATGCAGTAAGATTTGTTTACATATTGTAAATGTGGTTGAACACATTTGATTATTGTAATTCACTTCATACAATTAACTGTTCCTCACTATACAGTACACTAGGGCAATAACCAAATTGCTATTGACGTACCAATGGTGAATGAGTAACAGTACTTGGTGCAACAGAGAAGCTTACTTTCAGGTCATTAGCAAGTAGACTGAAGGTGAGAGAGACGATGCTCTCGGTTCACATTTTCAGCTCTTCTATACTGTACAGAATGTATTTTTCATCATTACTTTATACAGTACAATAAATGGCAATTAAAAAACTGTATAATTCTAGTTTGGCATTCCAAGACTTTAACATAATACGATTCTTCAGCTTTTGCTTTCAAGTGCCTAATAGGTACATTTTTGGAGTTATTTTTTTTTCAAAAATAATGTAACAGTGATGCTGCAAACAATACTGATTTTTCTTTTAAAGAAAGCAAACCAGTTGCAAGCAGTAAGATTTTTTTTTTATGATTCTGATGCATTTTGTTGCACTATATGTTTGTAGCAGGTGGGATTGACTGAATAATTTTCATTGTGTATGGTTGCCTATAGTAATTATGCAATCCCTGTTTAATGGCTGCCATTCCCAAATAATCTGTGTGTATTTATAGTCAACGTAGTATGAAAAATTAGAGTGAAATTGAATTGAAATGGGAGAATTTAAATGAAGAGAATGTACTTTCTTTTTACATTTAATGCTTGGCAAAAATATCAGCAAATTCCACTTTAATTGTAGAATTCTGCAAAATTCCACCCATTTTTATTTTATATTAATTTAATACTTATATGGCCATATTTACTTTAAAGTATTGTAATGTGTTCTTGACATCCCCAAAGACATGTATCCCTCACATCCTGTCACCACCTTACTCTGTAAAAAAAAAAATACACACATACTGTACAACATTAATGGCGGTAAAGTCATAACATGTATTTAAATGCATAAAAAATAACCATAAACCACCATAAATGACTTACAAATCTAAACGTAGGTCAAAATGTTATTAAACGTGTTATAAATAAACATGTGTATACAGTACCTGAACCTTGTCAACTTTCACCAAACCAAGCCTCTTGCCTTCCAACAAAGAGAGCATGAAGGTTCACCGAGTACTATCAAAACCCCAAGAGCTAAATAGCATCTGGTGCTGTCTCAAGGCCATGCTCTTGTGCTACTTATACAAAGACACCAAAATTGGTAATCACGTAAACCTTCCACACCAAATCACCAGCAATGGGCAATGTTCCCCCAGCATGTTGTGACAAAGACCACCAAACATAAATAATAATAATAATAGCATGTTCTTGTATAGCACTGCTAGTTTTATGTAGCGCTTTACAGAGACATTTTGCAGGCACAGGTCCCTGCCCCATGGAGCTTACAATCTATGTTTTTGGTGCCTGAGGCACAGTGAGATAAAGTGACTTGCCCAAGGTCACAAGGAGCTGACAACATTAATTGAACCAGGTTCCCCTGCATCAAACTCAGTGGCAGTCAGTGTCTTTACTCACTGAGCCGCTCCTTCATCCTAAATTCTCTATTTATTTATTTTTATTGTAATATCTGTATTAGTACTTATTTGTTTATGTATTTATTATAATGTAGCAAAACAATTATTCACACATACAATACCTGTCAAAAAAACAACCTCCAAATCAACCAATTCCTTTCATGTAAACTTGAAGGGAGGAAGGATGGGTACGAGAACAGCATAAGTCTCACAAAAAAGTACCAGAATCCCCTCAGCCTCTAAAAATAGCAAGCCTATTAAAAAACAGCCAATCACGTAAGGCCTAAGCAACACATGTCTTACCAGAACACAATAATCCTCCCTATTAGAGTACACCACAAGAAACTAGGAGTGGTGATACATGCTACTCACAAAAGTAAAGTGAAGTTACCAGGTTTAAATCTCCCGCCAGGGAAAACAAAATGGCTAGCAAATCTCAGGCCAATAGGAAGATGCAAGATCAACGGTTGCAACTTCACATTGGATAGTCATTTAAATCTGCTTCAAAGCAGGAAGTAACACAAATGTTATCTAGTAATATCTTTGATGAAGCTCATGAGTTTAAACCATCTACATACTAATAGTAGTTACACAGCCATTTGGTTTTAATATAAATATTTAAGCATGCAAGCTTTATTTATAATACCATGTATTTGTGTATCAAAAAAGAGTAGGAAAAAAAGATACATTAATTGCACACTTTTTTCTCCCCGTAATGTACCTTCCACTAAAAACCTGCAAAATATGATATACACAGTGCTTGAAGGGAGAGAAAAGGAAGTGGGACGGTTTATCCAATGGCACAGATGTAACCATCCCCTCCCTAGCCACCCATAGTCTGTTGCGAAGCCTGTACATCCTGCACATAAATCCAGGCAGTCTTGTAGTCTAGTGGTAGACTTGTCGATCATGAATCTTCGGATCATTTGCCCGCTTCTTTGGCATTTCAATCACAATATGATGGAAAAGATCTGTGCTCGCATGATTTCACTGTAGGATACACCCAATGTCCATGCCAATTGCTGATTGAAGCAACTGTAAAAGTACAGGGGTGGTTTAAGTCTGCTAAAAGGTAGCGGGATGCTTTTATGTCCTCCTGAAAAGACGTGGGATGGGATCCCGCCTCATCTTGACCCACTTCAAGCACTGGATATACAGTTGTGTGAAAAAGAAAGTACACCCTCTTTGAATTCTATGATTTTACATATCAGGATATAATAACAATCATCTGTTCCTTAGCAGGTCTTAAAATTAGGTAAATAGAACCTCAGATGAACAACAAAACATGATATATTACACCGTGTCATGATTTATTTAACAAAAATTAAGCTAAAATGTAGAAGCCATGTGTGAAAAACTAAGTATACCTTATGATTCAATAGCTTGTAGAACCACCTTTAGCAGCAATAACTTGAAGTAATCATTTTCTGTATGACTTTATCAGTCTCTCACATCATTGTGGAGAAATTTTGGCCCACTCTTCTTTACAACGTTGCTTCAGTTCCTTGAGGTTTGTGGGCATTTGTTTATGCACAGCTCTCTTAAGGTCCGCCACAGCATTTCAATCGGATTGAGGTCTGGACTTTGACTGGCCATTGCAACACCTTGATTCTTTTCTATTTCAGCCATTCTGTTGTAGATTTGCTGGTGTGCTTGGGGTCATTGTCCTGTTGCATGACCCAATTTCGCCCAAGCTTTAGCTGTCGGACAGATGGCCTCACATTTGACTCTAGAATACTTTGGTATACAGAGGAGTTCATGGTCAACTCAATGACTGCAAAGTTCCCAGGTCTTGTGGCTGCAGAAAAAGCCCAAATCATCACCTCTCCACCACCGTGCTTGACAGTTGATATGAGGTGTTTGTGCTGATATGCTGTGTTTGGTTTCCGCCAAACGTGGCACTGTGCATTATGGCCAAAAATCTCCACTTTGGTCCCGTCTGTCCAAAGGACATTGTTCCAGAAGTCTTGTGGTTTGTTCATGAGAAAAGATAGAGTCCTCAGCACGTAGACTTCTGCTCTTCTTCTCCTCAGTATATATAGGGGAGAAAGAAAACAGAACACAGACCAACGGTGTAATATGAATTCATATACCGATAAAGGAAAATAATAAAATAAAAATAGAGATTGACACTTGCCTGTGTCTATCTCTCACTTGGTGTGTCTCTCCAGATGATCTTCAGTGTTGGCTTTAGGTTGGTGGGAGGACCAGACCATCTGGTCCAATGTAGGCTATGGTGCGGGTCTTGTACTCTATCGTCGCTACATCGATGACATTATCATTGTCTGGAAGGGCGGTAAGGAAACATTAATAACATGTTTTAACGATATTAATATAAACCAACTCAATTTGAATTTTACATAAAATATTAGTACTACAAACGTAGAGTTTTTAGATCTGGATATCTTTATTGAAGGAAACAAATTACAATCCAGGACCTTTTTTAAATCAGTGAATTGTAATAATTATATCAGTGCATCCAGCTGCCACAAAGAGAGTTGACTAGAGAATGTCCCATATGGTGAATTTAGACGCCTCAAAAGAAACTGCACTAAAAAGGAAGATTATGAAAAACAAATCAAACCAATGAGGGAGAAATGTATTGCAAGAAAATCAAAAACAGTAGATAATGCAATAATGAAATTTAACAGCCTAGAAAGGTCAGACATGCTAGGATACAAAGAAAAAATAGATAAAAGTACATCAATACAGAATAAGATCCATTTTATAACTACTTTTAGTATGCAGTCAAATAATATTAAGGGGATCCTGAAGAAACATTGGCATGTTCTAGAAAATGATCAATGGCTGAAAGATGTGATTGGTCCTAAACCAGAAGTCATCTTCTCGAAGGCACAAAATCTCAGGCAGAAATTGGTACCCAGCTATCTGAAAAACAAAAAAGAAGAGTGTTGGCTGACCGGTATCACAAAAGGATTTAGTAAATGTTTAAATTGTAAGGCCTGTAAGAACAATAAAGAACAGGAGACAAAGATAAAATAATTTATGTGCAACATATCCCTTGTAAAATACACAATTAAATCAAACATTACATGTAACAGTAAGGGTGTGATATATGCCCTAGAGTGCAGTTGTAAATTACAGTACGTAGGGAGGACAATCCGGAAACTAAAAACCAGGATAGGGGAACACATAATAAATATACTAAAAGGATTAGAAACACATAATGTGTCCCTACATTTTAAGAAAAAACACAATCAAAACCCAGGGTGCTTAAGATTCTGGGGGTTAGAGCAGGTGACACAGGACTGGAGAGGAGGGGATTTGAACCAAAAAATATCCAAGCGAGAATCCTATTGGATTTTCACAATGCAGTCATTAACACCAAAGGGTCTGAATGTAGACATGGAATTATCATCCTTTTTCTGACTATGGTCCCTCTATCGATGCCCATGTATTAAATAATAACACTAATCTGAAAGAAGGGACTAAGGTATATATTTTTAATTTGCAGCAATATATTGGCATATATTGGCATATTTTAAGAGGAGGTTTTTAATATTTCAAGTTTTATGCCTCACAGTGGACAAGAGTAAATATGAGAGGGGAAGATTGTACAAATGGTTGTATTTTAATAGTTTAAAAAAGGCAGTCTAGCCATTTTAAGAACATCTGTTGTAATATTTTAGGAAGTCTCAATATTTTAGGAAGTCACAATATTTTAATAAATAGAAATTGCACTGATATATGAAGATAAGGGAGAAGGGAAGCATGGGAATAGTATTTTATGTATAGAATGCACGATTATATGGAAATATAAGCAGCCAATAGAGGGCAGGCATGCTGTGTAAAAGGAACTGTCATTTCAAATGATCATACACACCACTGAGGAAGCCGAACAGGCGAAACGCGTTTGGTGGATCTTTTTGTACATTGTGAGCCACCGTAGCCCAAAGGAGAAGGACTCTGCCCAATCAGCAACGCGACCCGGAGAGCTACAGCCACGCATGCGCGTACCGAACACGGGAGCACAGGAGGAGAACCCAGGGCTTGCGTAACCCAGGAGGAACCCCTAGCATGCTGTGAACCAGGAAATGGAAGCTGAAGCGGCGTCCACGTGAATAGCCCAAAGGCAGGGAATAACGTGGAGTGGACAAACCAAGAGCAAAACGCTGGGAACACAATTTTAAAAGCTCAATTTTATGGACGCTTGTAAGTAGGATTCTTTTATTGTTGTCTTATAATAAACGTTATTACACTATGCTTTCTTCCCTTCTCTCTTTCTAAAGCCAACAGTGAAGATCATCTGGAGAGACACACCAAGTGAGAAATAGCCACAGGCATGTGTCAATCTCTCTTTTTATTATTTTCCTTTATCGGTATATTAATTAATATTACACCGTTGGTCTGTGTTCTGTTCTCTTTCTCCCCCATGGAGGACTCTATCTTTTCTCATTGCCTATTTCTGGAGATAATGGAATAGCCTCCAATAGACTCTAGCTGCGGGACAATAAGTATATTCTGTATATTTTGTTATATAGTTTTGTTGAATATAGGATTGGCGCCGCTTTACATACTGTATCACTGTTGTTGAGTGATATTTATTTTTGTGGTTTGTTCAGATGCAACTTTACAAACCTAAGCCGTGCTGCCATGTTCTTTTTAGATAGAAGAGGCTTTCTCCTGGCAACCGTTCCAAACAAACCATACTTGTTCAGTCTTTTTCTAATTGTACTGTCAGGAACTTTAACATTTAACATGCTAACTGAGGCCTGTAGAGTTTGAGATGTAACGCATGTTTTTTTTTGCAATTTCTCTGAGCATTGCACGGTCTGACCTTGGGGTGAATTTGCAGTGACGTCCACTCCTGGGAAGAATGGCAATTGTCTTGAATGTTTTCCACTTTTGAATAATCTTTCTTACTGTTGAATGATGGACTTTAAATTGTTTGGAAATGGCCTTATAACCCTTCCCAGATTGATGGGCAGCAACAATTGTTTCTCTAAGATCATTGCTGGTGTCTTTCCTCCTTGGCATTGTGTTAACTCACACCTGAATGCTCCAGACCAGCAAACTGCTAAAACTTCAGCTTTTATAGAGCTGGTCACACTTGCTGATGATCAATTAATCAAGGGCATTTGATTAGCAGCACCTGTCTGCTACTTAGCATCTTAATTCCTATGGAAGCAGTAAGGGTGTACTTAGTTATTCACACTGTAGCTTCTCCATTTTGGCTTTATTTTTGTTAAATAAATCATGACACGGTGTAATATGTCATGTGTTGTTGTTCATCTGAGGTTGTATTAACCTAATTTTAAGACGTGCTAAGGAACAGATGATTGTTATTATGTCCTGATATGTAAAACCATTGAATTCAAAGAGACTGTACTTTCTTTTTCACACAACTGTACATTAACAAATACAGGAGGGTACAATTTGTAAATAAGTTACTGCATTTTCTGTGGTATTGAAATGAATACTATACTTTCATCATACACAGTGTTGGAACTACATTTTGCAAGTTAAATAACAGGGGTATTTTGAATGATACTGTATATTAATCAGAATTTATAATGTTGCTCAAAAGTTGAGGAAAACTACAATATGCACATTGAGGATCTCATAAGATCATGGAAACTCATGCATATGCAACAGAACACATTGCACCATACAATAGTATTGTTGATTTTTGTTTACACTAGTTACATTTTAAACTGTCTTTGTTTTACATCAAAAAAGGGAAAACTGCTTTTTAAAATATTGTATTACAATAATAATAAACTATTTCATATAGCCTACAAGATACCACAGCATCCCTAACACTAACATGATGCATACTGTATTTTAAGCCTTTGTTTAAGATTGGTGTTGTTTAAGTAAAATTAGTTAAACAATTTTTTATGTCACTGTATGTGATTGATAGCTGGATAATATTACTGTAAACAGAGACATATCTCTAGTTCAGTAATGTGTGTTATTTCTATTAAAAACAGTATTTGTTTGTAATTCCATATTGAAGTTAATCCATGCCCTCTGAGGGACCATCTAAAGGTAGATCTCTAATGACAATAAAAAGCAATTTTTTGGGGTGTCACAGTTTCATTGTGTCCAATTCTCTTTGACCATTTTTTATTTAATTCACTATAATATGAAATTAATTCAGCCATGTATTCATTTTCTCCTTGTAGCCTGAAGTAATATTAATTCCTTCAATGATATAAAGAATTTGTCACACCCACATACCGTAACTACTTCTTTTATTCTTCTTTACTTTCTCTTTCAAATACTTGCCTCATTGTGACACTACAATTCCCAAATCCCTTCAACAGCCTTTTTTTTATGCCTGGTAACCTTGAAAAAGTTAAACTGCTGTCTGCTTTCACCTTCTCTCAGATGGCAGAATAAGGTAAAAGGTGTGTGTGTTGTGCTCCATCATCTTTGTCGTAAAAGGTGTGTGTGGCCTGTTAAATGGAGTTCAGCAGCCAAAACAGTCCCTGACCCACACAAATCAGGGGCCTAAATAGCTGTCATAAAAAGGAGGAATTCAAGGGAGGAACGCCTAAAAGGGAAGGACTTCTGCTCTGCTTTGCAAAAATTCAGGGTACATTACATTTTAGGAGTACCCAAAACAAGAATCACCCAGAGAGGCCTATTCATTAAACTTGTATATCAATAATTATTTGAAAAAAGAAATGCCATTTGACACGATAAAAAAAAAATATTCTCTCTCTACATCCTCCCTGGTTGTGACATACAGTATGAACAACATGCAATCACAATTTAGTGAATAATCCGTGAGTATACAGTATGTCATTTTACTAAGTTTCCTCATGTGTTTTGATAAGTGCATAAGGAATATGGTGAAAAGCAAGGCTCTGCCCCAAACAGGCGGTCTTGCATGGAAATACCGTTATCACAGTTTAATGAATAGGCTCTAGTCAATGCTGAGTCCCATGAAATTATGTCAAGATGTAAAACACATTTGGGCAATTGCAGAAGCTGATTAATACATCTATAAACATTCAATGAATTCTACAGGAAAGGGTTTCAGAATGGGATGAAACAATAGAAGGAGAAATAAAATCTGGGGATTACCTTTGGAATTTCGGAGAACTGAAAGTGTATCGTACAGACAAATAATACCTTACAATTTACAGTAACTAAAGTTTGTTGATCTGGAAATGCACCTTTTGTAATGGAAAATGGAAACATTTTTAATTAGCTACACAAATTGATTCTATTACATTGTGCGTGTGTATATTTTACTTACTGCAAAAAAAACCTCTGTACTAATTAATGCTGCCATCTGATTTGACAAACCGATTTGGCAATAAGAATATGAACAAATAAAATTATTTTCTTAGCTTTTTTGTAGAGATACAAATAAATGATTTCTATCTGAATTCTGGGACAAGGTGCTGAAATATAAAAGTAAGACATGTAGCGGTTATAAAAACTGGTGAGCTGCACCAGCAGAGTAGAAAGTAAATGATTTTGACCTTTGTCAAGCTACTGTACTTCCCTGTACCTTATCTTATCAAATTAATAAATTGTAAGCTCTCCAAGGAAACTGCTTCGTGGTTTCCTTTCTACAGTACTAAGTATATTGTCAGACCTTTAAAAAACATAAGTTATTATTCATTATGTATGCATGTAATTAATTTTCATTGGAAATAGATTCTAAATACAAAACTACAGTGCACATGCAAAAAGCTCGCAAATACTGTATACTGTATATGGAAAATTACAATGAAAGCAATGCCTTGCATCACCTAATGTAAGAGATTTGCATTTAACATTAAATATTCCATTGTTTTTGATTACTCCATCTTATCTCTGCCGTTATATTACTTTTCAACATTATATATTGTGAGATATGTACATTAATCTGACAGGGCAAACAAAGGTGCGTTTTAAGGTAAGATTGTATATGTCAAACAGCTCTTGGTTTGAACTGATTACTAATAAAACCAACTATAGTTAAGTTTAACAACAGGTATACAAAACATAACATAATAGAAAATGGACATACTGTAGCCTGCATGCAATTGAATGTAAGTTGAGTTGTCACATTTCCAACTCTGGGATGTACTTAGAACTGAAAAATATCTAATAAATAGGTTCCCGAAGACAAATCTCTTAGTACCTTTCATATAACTTGAGCAATCTACTTTAAAGCTGCAGTTCAAGCAATATCCTATATGTGTGTGTTTTTTTTCTAAATAAATCAGTTTTGTACTATGAGAAAATACTTGTAACATTTTTTTTAAAACAACTCTAAATTACATTTTTAATGTGTTCTAATGTAACAAACATTTTTGTTTCTATAGCAATCATTTACAAAGTCACATCCCCTTCCTCTTCTGAAACTGGCTCTGGCACACCCCTTTTTGAGCCCTGCCCTCATTCTAGCAGTGCACCAATTGAATCTAGTGACTGCCTGGTCACATGATCTTCCCCACATAACTTTGCATCTCTGGTTCTCCTCTGCTGCACTGACAGCCATTTAGTGAACCCCCAAGCTGAATCTTCCCAGATTGATCACAAGAGACGGATCAATTGGCAACTTAGCTAATTAATTATCATTGTGTTGATTGTATTGATGTACATATTAAAGGGAAAAATTAAATTAAAAAGATAAATGGCAGCTTGGACTGCTGCTTCAAGCTTTTCAACACAGTTCCAATATATCTAGATTTTTACGATTCAGAAACACTTGCTAACAAAACTACTTTGTTAAGTATATAGTTGAAACATTTTCCTCCCTGCATAATATTATGTATTTAAGTCTCTATTGAATCTTACACATCGATATCAACTGATGTGGAAAATGCAGATAACCAGCAGCTCATTATTGATCCTCGCCTACAAATGACACCAACCGTAATATATGACTGTTTCATATCAGTTACTGTATATTCATCAGGTTTATAGTGCACTGAGTTTATTGTAAAACGTCACTAACAGCTACTGTAGTACTGCTATGGAATATTAAGCAAACTGTATTTGTTGTTAAAAATCCTCTTAAAATAAACAAGCATTTAGAAAATCTATTTACAATATTGGTACATTACAAAGTTAATTTCAGTATTTATTTGTTAGTCTATATGAGGATTCTGTATCAAAGTCTCCTAGATGCAAAACCGGAGTAAAAGTGGAGCAAACAACTTCACCAGATTTATCAATGTCAAATATTCTCTTGCCTCCAGTCAGATTTATTTTGTTTGGTGCTGTTATTTGCTCCACTTGTGGAGGCTTTGATACAAGCCCATTTCACCATTTTAACAATGGGTTAAAAAGATGGCACGAATACAGTATATAAAGGCATATTCCTTCTTTATATTCAGGTTAAAAATGAGTATGCAATAACAGGAAAAGGGAGACCAAAAAGCGCACCAGCAAAAACAGAGCAGGAAGGACCCAAAACGGAAAAAAAATGATTAAAAGGGCACTTTAATGTGACAAGAGACCCATCCAACGCGTTTCGAACATCACAGAGTTCTTTTTCAAGGATAAAACACAATGTAATAACATCCATTAAATACCCTCTTACCTGTGGGCCGTTTTGCGCCAAAAACCGGAACCTGATGACGTCATGACGCTACGCGCGTCATCGCGCATGCGCAGAGCGACCCAGTGCCGTTCTAAGGGCAAAGGAAGTCCCACAGGCAGTGTGGCCATCTTGGTTAAGGGCAAGCCATAGAAAATCACTGACCCACTGACCCACTGATACAATAAGCATCCCTATGACGCATACATGCAGTGCTAATCACTGCGCATGTGCATTGCGGCGATGCAGGCATCAACACAACTAAAATCAAAAGTTTAAGAAAAATAGATGGCCACTGCCTGTGGGACTTCCTTTGCCCTTAGAACGGCACTGGGTCGCTCTGCGCATGCGCGATGACGCGCGTAGCGTCATGACGTCTTCAGGTTCCGTTTTTTGGCGCGAAACGGCCCACAGGTAAGAGGGTATTTAATGGATGTTATTACATTGTGTTTTATCCTTGAAAAAGAACACTGTGACGTTCGAAACACGTTGGATGGGTCTCTTGTCACATTAAAGTGCCCTTTTAATCATTTTTTTTCGTTTTGGGTCCTTCCTGCTCCGTTTTTGCTGGTGCGCTTTTTGGTCTCCCTTTTCCTGTTATTGCATAATTGTAGCTGCACAGCTTGCCTACCTACCACCAGGATGTGAGTATTGCTTATTTTCAGGGGAACCTGCCGATGAGACTGAGGGTGAGTGGGCTTGTACCATCTACCACCTGTCTTCAGGAGTACAGTACCCATACTATTGCACATTAAGTACTATATTATTCTTATTAGTACCCTTGTTAAGTGGTTTGGCTTATTTTATTCATTGCACCTGCATTTGAGCGCTTTAGCCTACTTTCCAAATTGTAAAAATGAGTATGTAATATTTAATATTGAGAATTAAAACAAGATACTATGAATTCCAAATCTTTGAGAAGATGCTGGTACTTTTATTATAAAGGTCCAATAGTAACAATGCTACTTTTATTTATTTTTTATTTTGTTGGAAAAGGCAGATCAAAAAGGTAGATCTTTAATTGCGAGAAAGCCAACACAACGCACTGCGGTTTTATACCTGTTCAGGTTTTTTATTTATTTATTTATAAAATATTTTACCAGGAAGTAATACATTAAGAGTTACCTCTCGTTTTTGTTTTAAGCAAAATAAAATGCAACTAATATCGGAGCATATAACCCCACATTTTCATTGATTTGGTGGCAGGGGTCAGAATAATGTATGAGCTAACACACATTTTCAAATAAGTATTACACATCTGCAAAAATACAGTAAGAGAGAAACAGTGTAAGAACGAAAGGTGATTTTGCCTAAAAAAAAAAAAAATGAGATAGGTCCAACAAGATCAGTAAAAGCACACATATGGTAGGCTTAATTACTGGGGGTTAGAATAATCTTCATGTCTCTGAGTGTGCCCAACAGTGATAAGGAGAAACGCCCTACAACACATGACTGGGGACAGCCGTGAGTGAATAGCGATACAGCCAGATGGGGATGTATAGGGATTCCCCTCATCTATTTTATTAACGCAAGAAGAGATAAATGGTAAATGCAAGCATGAAAAGGTCTGTGGTTATTGTAAACTGATAATTTCAGCATGAATTAATTATAATGGCAGACATTTTAACTCGCCTACTGGGCTCACTCATGCTTCTTCTTGATAGTAATGTTATCATTGCTTCATTTAGCTCCTCCTGTTCTGACAATCCATAATATTGATGGTGCTGAGACATGCCAGTGTGCTGCATATATTTTCCAAGCTACCTCCATCTTTTATAAGCGAAGTTAACTAAATATAAAATCTAGAAAAAGAGGAAAGGAAAGCAAAATGCTGTGGCTATGGGGACAGTAAAAGATGTGGCTGCCTGTGGGAGGGTCCATTCTGCCTAACAGGACACCCCACAGAGTATTTCTTGCTGCCGCTGGAAGCTGTGGGATCCTGACTACTGGTTCCCCCACCACAGAGAAGCTGAGGCTGGCTACATCTGTACTTATCAAAAGAAAAACTGCTATTGTTTTCAATTAGATTACTTTTTACGTGTTGTTTTTGGCCCTGGCTTTGGGCAAGTTTTGTAGCCTCGAGACTTTGTACAAACCAGAATGGACTAAAAACCTGTGTGGCACTTATCAGAAGTAGTAGAATTATTAATGCAACAGTGTACTTAATATAAATAGAAAGTTGAACATCAGTAAAAGTGGGTGGTTAAATAAGGTTGGAGCTTGCGAATCGGGAAAATATTTTGCTCAAATGCAGCTTAAGAAGATCAAAACAGATGATAACCTAACATTTCTCGAAGAGAAAGTGATCTGATACAGTGACAAATTTCAGTAGATTTCTTTATGGATGAGTTATATGGGTCAAAGTGATCTTAGGATCTCCCCTAAGCCTGAAGCCAGACATAGACACCTGATTTCAACCACGCCTCCCTGCCATCTCTTCCCCTGTAAATTATGTTAACCCTCTTATTTTAATACTGACTAACCTTAAAATTAGCCCCACAAATCAAGCATCCCAATAGCCTGCACTCATGGTTACTGTCCCACACTCAGTCACTCCTACCACCCATTGTGGCCAAGCACTGCCATCTACAGCACTTATTCCCTCCCCTGCTGTCTTTGTAAGTTCCCCATCAAACCTCTTAGCTCTTCAGGGCAGGGATTTCCTTTCCTATTGTCTGATTTTGCTGCACTTATTGTATTATTATAATTCCATGTACTGTATTCTTTGTGAAGAGCTGAGTACACTTTTGGCGCTATATAAATAAAGACATAGAATAGAATACAATTTATAATACAGTAAGCATAACCTTTTAGAAGAGGGATGCTGAGAGTAATAGAGGATGGAAATGTCATCAATAATTTGGATCCAGAAAAGATTTTTCAGCATTGGTTGAATGGTGTTTTAAGGACGTTTAAATTCATAGAAAAAAGCAGTGTGTATAATATTAGCGAGGAAGGAAATGAGAAAATAAAAATAGAGAAAAGGAGAGAAGAGAATAGAAAAAGAAAAAAAAGATAAAACAAAAATAGAGAAGACCAAAGGTTTCAGAGAGCAAATAGTCAAAAAGTAGTAGAAATAAAAAGATATATACAAGTGTAGAATTCAGAAACAAGGATGGAGCTGAAAAATAAATATTAACATTGAAGGGACTGAACTCACACAGAAAGATATTACTACGGTAACACCCTTGGTTGCGGTTGTACAAATATAGCTAATTTTATTGCACCCGTTAATGTGATGCTCTGCGTCATAGCTGGTGCGTCATTTAATGCGAGATTTAACATGGCACCATTGAAACAAATGTTGATGCGTGCACAATTATGTGTCGTCTGGCGTAATTTAACATGTTTTTTTTTTTTTTTACAACTTTGAAGCATTAATGGTTGCAATAATGTTGGCTACATCTGTATTCCTGAAATTTTTATAACCAGCTACAGTAGAGTGCTGACAGTGGAGCAGCAAAAACTGAATATATATATGCAATCCTTTCAGTGATGCACCTGTCAATGACCAGTCTATTAAGGCTTCTTCCATCAGAGAGGTAAAGAGAACCTGTACAGATAGTGTTAGGACATATAAAAAAGGGCATACCTTGGTGAGGTTACAGCCTTAAAAATACTTTGGCCAAAGAATATAACTAAATGATCCTTACTTATGAGAAGAAAGACAGATACGTAACTATAATTTGACATATTGGATGTACTGTAGCATTGGGGCTCTTGGTCTTTTGTTGTATGAAGTAATTTCTTGAGTTATCAGAGTCAGAAAGTGGGTTTGAGCTGGGCTGGGTAGAAATTTCTGCTGGGTGCCAGGAACTTTTTATTGACAATGATAATAACAATCTAAACAAAACAACATCTCCTGACAGGAAGATTTAATGATTCTACCAAGCAGATGAAAAGTATTTAGTTGTTTGGGTGGTAATATAATACAAGAGTCTTTACCAGGGACTGTACTAAACTAATCCTTTATGGAAAAATAGGGCAGTGCTGGCTTTTACTGCTGACCCATAGCTCTTTTCATAGACACAATCTTCCCCTTTCATCAGTAATTTTGCTCCATTAGTTGGACTTGGCTTCAGGGCACAACACTGGTTACTGTATCTTGAATTTACACCCAAGTTATTTCTGGTTCTGCACCAGTGAACCTGCTATTTATAGCTCTCCTTATAACTCCTCCACATAAACTTGTATTGGACAGGGAAATTGCTCTAGGACAAGTCTCACTTGACTATAGAGATCCTGGAAAGGCTGAGGAATATATGGTCTGGAGAGCAGAAATTGTACTAGAGGATTTAGTTGCTATTTCTGATATTTGATTATATCAATTTTAATTAAAGATAAAACCAACTAGAGTCTGTTTAAAACGACAACTGAAACCTGTGTTTAAATAAATTCATTGTTATGACCCAAATCCTCTCAGCAAAAGTTCGGGGGGGGGGGGGGGGGAATACTACATGATTGGTTTTGACACAGACAAATTGTTTTACGATATTAATTCAAATAATATTTAGAACTACAGTAGCTGTAAATTTTTCTTTCTGCTTCTCCTAAGATGTACTATATGAGATCAAAATACTCTAACCTGACTGAGCTACTGTCGAGATAAGTCCTTTATGTAGAGGATGGAATAGGCAAATCTATTTTGACACTGAGGATACCAATACATTATGGAGATAAAGATCAAAGTTATCTTACATGTGTGATCTGCAAACATGTTAGTGCATACATTAGGAGCCACTACATTTAATTTACTAGAATTTGAGAATCCAGATTGAAAGCGAAAGAACAATTTTCTATGTTCTTTGAGGTGTGACGTTAAGGGGCCTATTCATTAATCGTCTGTAATGGCATTTCCATGTGAGAGGTGTTATGAATATACAAAGATGCAATTCCTGCAGAATTAAATCCAACTCATTAAGCAGCTATTGCATATCAAAACTGTGTAAAAACATTTTTTAATGGGATTTGTTTCTAGGTGTGCTCTGCTCTACAATATACTACGATAATCAATCACAATTATATACAATAATCATGCAACTGAGGCAAACTCACAAAAGTGCATATTTATGGGATATTAATTAATCTGCAAGATTATATATTGCATAGAAAGTCACCAGAAATCTTGCCTCCTGGTGACACTTATATGTGGGCTTTTCGAAAGAGAAGGGAACTAGAAAGAGAGAGGTGTTGGAGTAGTCCTATTTGATTGGGGGTATACAAACAGATAACCATATTATACTGTACGTGGTGTGACAAAAGATATACACCACCAATTCAGTCAGCCAGAGATCCAAACTCACCTCCTTGCCATCCTAATTGTTTCACCAATCAGGCTTCATTAGGCGTGTCACCCTATGGTTCCAGTTGGACCTTTATAAACTGCCACAGCTTATTCATATGTACCATTCCATAATGATGTTTCTATTTTCTATCCTATTATACTATTAAAAGCTGCATCCAAAAAAATGTATAGTATCTTCTTATAAATGGCCTACATATTACTGGTAGATATAAATATCAGCTAAAATTATAATACAGTGTATACTGTATGAAGGTAGAGATATATAGTTACATAGTAGTTACATAGTAGTTGCATAGTAGATGAGGTTGAAAAAAGACGTGTCCATCAAGTTCAACCTACAGTATGCTAAATTTAGACAACAGATACTTTATCCTATATCCATTCTTACAGTATATTGATCCAGAGGAGGGCAAACAAAAAAACCGAGTGAAATATCATCCAATGATATCTCATAAGGGGAAAATTAATTCCTTCCTGACTCCAATAATTGGCAATCAGATTACTCCCTGGATCAACAGCCTTCCCATGTTTACTTATTTGGTATATCCCTATATAGCTTTCCTTTCTAAAAAGATGTCCAACCTTTTTTTTGAACAAATCTATTGTATCTGCCATCACAGTCTCCATGGGTAAGGAATTCCACATTTTAACTGCCCTTACTTTAAAGAATCCTTTCCTTTGTTGCTGGTGAAATCTACTTTCCTCCAACCTTAAGGTATGATGCTGTGTCTTTTGTACTGCCCTTAGGATGAATATTTCTTTTGAAAGCTCTTTGTACTGTCCCTCGAATATATTTGCACATAGTTATCCCCTCTTAGACACCTCTTTTCTAATGTAAATAAATCTAATTTAGCTAGTCTCTCCCCATAAACCAGATTGTCCATCCCCTTTATTAATTTGTTGGATCTTTTCTGCACTCTCTCTAGTTCCATAATGTCTATTCTAAGGAGTGTTGTCCAAAATTGTACACCATATTCAAGGTGTGGTCTTACCATTGCTTTATAAAGTGGCATAATTATGTTTACTTCCCTTCCATCCATTGATTGTTTGATGCAAAATACGATCTTGTTTTCCTTTTCTGCTACTGCATGACTTTGGGCACTATTGCTAAGCCTGCTGTCTACAAGCACTCCTAAACCCTTCTTCATCAAGGATTCCCCTAACTTTTAAGTGGCCTGTTTTATTGTTTCCCAACTGCATAACCTTACATTTATATGTATTAAACCTCACCTGCCATTTACCTGCCCACGTTTCCAGTCTATCCATGTCCTTGTGGAGGGAAATTACATCCTGCTCTGATTCTATTACCTTACACAATTTAGTGTCATCAGCAAAGATGGAGACTTTGCTCTCTATACCAACCTCAAGGTATATAAAACAATGTACACCATATTGATGGTGTGGTCTTACTAATGCTTTAAAAAGGGGCATATGTTTACTTTATTTCCATCCATTGTCCATTTAATGCAAGATCCATGCTCAGACCAGAAGGAATAACAATAAAAGCTAATAGGATAGGTACTGAATAAGAAAAAAAAAAATGGAGAAAAATAGAACTAGAAAATCAGTCCAGAAATCAAAATGAATAAGAAATAATGTAAAAAAATTGGGTAAGTAAACTGACCATATGTCTAATTGTAAGTCAGAATCAAGTCTTTGTATTAATATATGAAAGTGAGATAGTCCTGGTGCTGCTTCTTCAAGGAAAAATCCCTAACCTCATGTATAGTCTGTCACTACAGAAAAAAAAAGCACACAGAAAAAACTCTCATAGTGTAGCATGTTTAATTCCAAATGTGATAAAATAAAGATAAACTCAATGCACTCACATGTACTGTACACTTCTTAGTATAAAGCACATTATTACACAGAGTGAACTCAATAATTCAAAAGTACCCCTCTATATGCACTCTTAACCAGATGTTTGTATGTAATTCGCAGGCCACAAGAAAAATCCCTTAGCCAGGAACTAAAAGCGAAAGGCGGCGGAAAACAAAAAAGTTTTAATACATAATTAATTAATACACTCAAAATTTAAAATATGTGTCAACTAACCCCTCAGAGGAGCCGTGGAGAAATGGTAGGGATATTTCAAATACAGTAAATGTCTTGATATTATAATTATCAGAGAATATCCCTATCTTCCCCTGCGTATAATTGAACATGTGATGTCCACAATGGTTGCTGTAGATTAATACAGTTGCCTGTATGAGTAATGTGACATACAGTATAATAGGCAATCTGAGGAGAATGAGTTCCTAGGTATTAGTACAAGGTAAAAAAGCTCTTTGTAGCTATCCCACGTTGGGATGACTTTGTAGTCTAATAATATCACAATTATACTAAACCCAAGGCTCCATCATAGCCTCAACAGTTAATACCACATAGTGTCATATATATCAAGCAACAGAGCCTCATGAATGGATACAAGTCACTGAAATGGTGCTTGAAATATAAACCATCCGTTCAATACTGTCCCTTTAAATGTCACAGAGGAGCGATGGCGTTGCATTTGCCAGATGCCTACACGGCTTGTATACTTTCCTTGCCTCTACCTGGGTTCGCCGTAACCCGCTTTCCTTTCTTCCCCTCCCACACATCTCCCACAACGGCGGCTTTATTGTTAGGTCTCTGCAGACGAGCCGCGTGCTGTTTCCAAACAGCTGCTTTAGTCACACTGTGCTATTATTCTACACATACTGCCGCAACCCACTACAGCTCTGGTTTATGCACTACTATTAGCTACTCTGTGGCAATGTCTGCACATCATATGTATCGGTGTGAGAGTTAGGGAAGTGGCACTACCATTTAAAGGGACAAAGTCATCCCAACGTGGGATAGCTACAAAGAGCTTTTTTACCTTGTACTAATACCTATGGACTCATTCTCCTCCGATTGCCTATTATATGTCACATTACTCATACAGGCAACTGTATTAATCTACAGCAACCATTGTGGACATCACATGTTGAATTATACGCAGGGGAAGATAGATATATGGTTACTACCTCCCTTGCACCTACCGTTTTAGGACTTTCTATTCAATAGGTGAGAAGTTTTCTATATAACCTGTATAAAGCACATTAAGCCATGTCTGGCCAGCTTCTGATGTCCACATTCGACCTCCGAAGATGGGTCACCCACTATGCACTCAATTTGGATGCCTCTCCTCAGTGCCTGTGCCCTTTTCCACTACTTTGTGATCCAGCTGGGGGTGAGGGGTAATGACAACACTGCCGGGGGTTCCATCAGAGAGACGCAGGAGACACAGACTGATGTTGATCATGTCCTATGCGTTTCGTGATTCTTAATCACTTCCTCCGGGTAATGCTATAGTCTGGGTTCAATCAAGAGCTATTTATGCTCTATTTAACCCCTGAAGTGCCTCTGTTTCATGCTAAATGCAATTCCATCTACTAGTACTCTTGCAGGTGATGG
Organism: Ascaphus truei; assembly: GCF_040206685.1. Classification (NCBI taxonomy): domain Eukaryota; kingdom Metazoa; phylum Chordata; class Amphibia; order Anura; family Ascaphidae; genus Ascaphus; species Ascaphus truei. Next base: position 394,864,938 of record NC_134483.1, read on the forward strand.
CTTTAGGTTTAATAGGATACATAATGTGTTCATGCCCAAGTGAAATCATAAATATCAAGGGTAAAAGGGGACGATAGACAGCACTCTGATAGTGTTAAATTAATGCAATTGCAGGGTGCACGGAACAAAAGGGGACCCTTATTCCCCTGTATAGTAATAACAAATCTACATAAGTACCAGCACTCACTGTCTAATAGCTAAATGATGAAAACAGTTGTAATGCAGAATAAACATTTAATAATAAAACAAACGAGAAATAAATAAAATGTGTTTGCAGAGACCAGTATCACAAATGGGCATGTCACAAAGTGAGGGGTGGGGGGGGGGGGGGAAGGAAAAGGGGAAAAAACATGAAACACAAGGAATATACACAAAAAACGGAGAACGGAAAGTATGCTAGGGGGGCGACGTTTCGAGGGACTACCTTTTCATCTGGCCCATTCCCCCTAGTCCAAAAGGTCCCAGAGGTACTTCCCTAAGCCTCCCTTCCCCTATAACTGGTCAAATTAGACACCCCTGAAAATAGATAGCAAACATACAGTGTAGGCTAAATACAGCTAAACAGCTAAAAGCAGGGCAGCAAGAATCCACTAAAGTCAATGCCAGTAGTTTAAGTACCACAAGAAACTGTGGGCAATGGTACAGTAAAGGCTGAACACAGCTTGCAAGAAAGCAGCTTTCAAAGAAGCACCAGGAGTGCACTCCACACGAGCACAAGGAGCAGAGCCACAGAGGGTTTGATTACTGTCTTCATTTGCTATTCCCATTAACCTTTCATTGACTGTTGTGGACTCCTGGTGCTTCTTTGCAAGCTGCTTTCTTGCAAGATGTGTTCAGCATAAGGGGAGGTCCCTGTGTGTGGGTGGAGGTTTATATACTGTAGTCACTGTGAATATATCTGTGATGACACTTAACCCCTTAGTTGCTGGTACAGGACAGATGATATATCTCACTGCTGAGAGTGCAGCTCCATATATACATATATACATATATACTATTCTAGCCACAGTTACACAGCCCATAAATGCTTTGCCAACAGGCATATGCAGTTTGCAACGCATTGAGGGCATATGAGTCTGGCAATCTAGTTGCTACGAGTTATAGACCACACACTGTGCACTCTCAGCAGTGAGATATATCATCTGTCCTGTACCAGCAACTAAGGGGTTAAGTGTCATCACAGATATATTCACAGTGACTATATAAACCTCCATCCATACACAGGGACCTCCCCTTACTTGCCCTGAAGAAGCGTTCACACGTGAAACGCGCGCGTCGGCCACCTACCTCCTGCACACGCGGGAAGCTTTTCATTTGAATGTAGCATTGCATGGATATTGTTTCAAGCTACTGCACAAACAGCTACCTCCGTTGTGATTGTTACTTGGATCTTGCAAGTAATAATTCTTACTGCAGGATCTCTCTGCCCCGAGGGGCCATCTATTAGCCCACTTTCTAGTTAGGCATGCCCTCGAGCATATCAGCGCTGATATATCAATGATCAGCGCTGATATAGGGGACCATGTGGTTATAAGTTAACCTTAGATGTGTTGTACCTGTTTTATGGTGTTATTTTACACCTTGTCTGCCGAGTGGGGGTGGGGTGGATACGGGTCCACACGACCTCACCTCATGATACTTACCTCCCACTGACGATTCATGTTAATCAGCTGTGAGTATCGGCATTCTCAAGAAGCACTAACGGCGCTACCCTGCTGTTTCCCAAGCGGTTTCTCAGTACTCTGAGCCGTGAGTTGACCTATCACAGTACCAATAATTGTCCTGATTAGACAATCATTGTACATTATATACTCAGGCGACTAATATTCTAAGGGGTGATTTATCCCCTGACACGCTGTGGTGGTTATGTTACACCTATTTGCCCACCTTCTCATCCTGTTATTCGAGGGGTGAATGATTTATGTGTGCTGGGGGTTTACATTAACCACATTACACAGCACTTGCCTTTGGTAACGGAACCGCTCGCATCAGCTGCCTTAGACAGACAACGAGGATACATTCTCCGGCAGGAGTGAGTGTCTGTCTAAATCGGAACCTGCTTTGTATTTATATGCCGCTCTTACAATAACTCCAATACTTTTCTCATACTTTGCGCATGGTGCTTACTTATTATCTATCATGCACCATCTGCAGTTAAGGTATCACAGTGGCTCTATCTAGTGCTTCACCTATGCCAACACTTTCAGACCAAACCTCTCAGTATTTACACTATACCTGTCTGCCCTTATTTCCTTAGTGAGGGCTGTGTAGGTCGCTTTCATAGACCTGGTCAGTGTGTCACTCTGGGGTTATTCATACAGATTGATACTCTGCCCCGACAGCATGACTGAGGTTTTCCTTCAGCTCAACATCAGATCATTAATACACAGGTAGTTATACTACTGGTTTCTATTACCGCATATCATGCATGGATGTATTAATGTACACACCATATAAAGTCCACCATCACAGCGCGTCACAATACACGCCCTGATACATTTATATTGAGACATAAACCTTTTCTTTATAGTGGGTCCTATAACGGCTCCTTTCCCATATCTATAGGCAGCTATAAGCATAGCATCAGATCCCAAATATCAATCAGGGATCTCCTTATGTACCATCTACCCACCTAGCCATAGCTGGGTTACCAATGATACATTCACGTGCTGTTTAATTATACAATTTAATTTTATTTTAACCCCCCTTTTTTTATTCATTGATCATTAATAAAGTACAGATAAACCCCGTTATAACGCGACCCGTTATAACGCGGTTTTCACGTGGCTCCCGTTTAAAAAAAAAAAAAAAAATGTAATTTTTTTTTTAAATATATATATTTTTTGCACACTGCACACACTGCACACACTGCACACACTGCACACACTGCACACTCTCTCACTGCACACACTCTCACTGCACACACTCTCACTGCACACACTCTGCTCACAGCACACTGCACACACTCCCAGCACTCACTGCACACACTCCCAGCACTCACTCTACACTGCACACACTGCACACACTCTACATTACACACACACTCTACACTGCACGCACACACTCTACACTGCACGCACACACTCTACACTGCACGCACACAGTCCCACTCCCACTGCACACAGTCACACTCCCACTGCACACTCCCACTGCACCTCCCCCCCCACTGCACACTCCCCCACTGCACACTCCCCCACTGCACACTCCCCCACTGCACACTCCCCCACTGCACACACTCCCACTGCACACACTCCCACTGCACACACTCCCACTGCACACACTCCCACTGCACACTGCACACACCAGACACTCCCAGCACACACACTCACTGCACACACTCTCACTGCACACACTCTCACTGCACACCCCCACCCCCCACACTCTCACAGCAGCCCACCCCCCCCTCACATGTCAGCAGCCCACCCCCCCTCACATGTCAGCAGCCCACCCCCCTCACGTCAGCAGCCCATCCCCCCCTCACATGTCAGCAGCCCACCCCCCCTCACATGTCAGCAGCCAATCCCCCCTCACATGTCAGCAGCCCACCCCACCCTCACATGTCTGCAGCCCACCCCCCTCACATGTCAGCAGCCCACCCCCCCTCACATGTCAGCAGCCCACCCCCCCTCACATGTCAGCAGCCCACCCCCCCACACATGTCAGCAGCCCACCCCCCCTCACATGTCAGCAGCCCACCCCCAACCAGCCCACACACACACACACACACACACACACACACACACACACACACACACACACGCACACACACACCACCCCCTACCTTAGATCAGCTCAGCCTGTCTCCCCGGTACTAAGCCTAAGCCCCGCCCCCTCATGCTCTGACCTCTCCGGAAGAAAAAAAAACACACGGCTGCTGGGAGGGAGAGGGAGGAGGCTGGGAGGGAGAGGGAGGGGGCTGAGAGGGTGGCGGCTGGGAGGGAGGGAGGAGGGATGAATCGCCGCCGTTTTTTTAAACTTTTTTTTTTTAATTTATTTAATTAACTGGCGCCCGGTCAGAGTCATCGCGGGCCCAACAGAGAGGCCAGACGGGCCGCATGTTGTGCAGGCCTCTTCCTTCCCTCCTCACTTCCTCCCTCCCGATCAGGCGCGCGGCGGCCTTTTTTTAAAAAAATTAGCGCGACCCCGTTACTAACGCGGTGGTCTCGGGGTGGACCCCGAGGACCGCGTTATAACGGGGTTTACCTGTATTTTAACAATACAATTATACATTCAGTTGTGACAGAGTGCTTGATTACTAGGTTCCTTTTTTTTCTGTATACATTAACTCTAAGGACAGACTAGGAAAGAAAGAATCCCTTTGTGTAGCACTAGAGAAACACCTTAAATTGAAATATTAAACTTTATTGGAGTAAACTAAAATAGTACTGTTTGGACTCAACAAAAAGGACGGACAAAACAGATGAAAACAATTAAAATAAACCGAAGAAGTGTAGGCATGTGTTGACGATCCAGCTAGTTGCAAATGTATTTTAAATATTATAGTATAAGTAAAAACTAAATGCTAATGATCAGCACAGGTAATATCTGGGTGGATATAAAGGTATATAGCCACCTACTATCCTATCATGAAATAAATGAAGGATATCTAGGTTATACTTGACCTGCAATAGGCAAGTGGAGGTATTGGGTGGTGTCTTAGGTGTACCCCGTATTGTAAGAAGGAGCCCAGTGGGGAGACCTCTTACCACTAATCTGTTAATATATTAAACAGTTTAGTCGGGTGGGTACTCAGTGTAGCACTTAGTTAAAACTGTAGGGTGAATGTCCTCCAAACCAAGTGCATCAAATTGTGAGATCTGATAGTCATAAGTGAATAAACAAGCTTAGGCGGACCCTGGGATAGGTAAGTGATCACAAACTTGATCTTATCTTGATTGCAGAGCTCATTAATGGTTACCTGCTGCCAATGGTGTGACAAAAACCTAATCTGAACTAACCGGTGTATATGAACATCAGTGTGAACAGCAGGTCTCTATCTGGCAGCAACCCTAGAGCAAGATATGAATATCCAGTGATATAATGATGTAGTTCTTACTCACATAAGTGTTGTTTGTATGCCGCCCCAGAGGCGTGCGTCCAGCTGGTATACAATGCAGACAGGAATTCTCGTGGAAAAAGTGAAGCACAGCCGGTCCAAGAAGAAAACAATCCGGGGCTAAGCGAATTAATAAAAAGTATTATTTATTGGGGGTGCACAGCATGGTGGCGCAGGGGATGTACCTCTGACATGTTTCCTCTTTGAGGAAGCGCTATCTCAGCGTGAAACATGTCAGAGGTACATCCCCTGCTCCACCATGCAGTGCGCCCCCAATAAATAGCATTTAGTTAAGGTTACAAAGTAACTACGCTAGTACTAAGTAGTAAACACAATGACACTTCTGACTCAGTATTTACATAGCTCGAGTTAACAAGTAAAACACTACTGATGGTCAGAGTGCTGTTGCTGCCCACGGACGCAGTCTGCGAAGCACTCCGACCAAGTATGCGCCCATACCTCTCCGATGAGCCGGCATCACTGAGGAAGTGATGTCAGATGTACCCGACGTACGTTTCGCCTCCGTGGCTTCATTGGGGCGGGTTCCAAGGATTTTATTAATTGACGTTGCTGTGGAAACCAAAAGCTTCTGACAAACTATTGATTCCTCACTTAACCAATGGGCGTTCTAGTGAGGACTACATGCCCCTGGTGACACTCCGTTGTCTCTGTTGAAAGGAGATACACAGTGCCGTGACTTATCCTTCTGACTATACCCGTTACCGGGAGGGTATATGAATATGCTGTCTCACCTCTCTTGTGTCAATTTCTCTATTTACCCCCTCTGAGATACTTTTTTTTATATATATTTAACAGGCACTGCATGACTCCAGCCTGGGGGGTTGGTTGGTTTTATATTCCTTTTCATGTTTATATGTATGTTCCCTGTGTTTCCACACTTATTATCCCCCTATGTGTGGATATGGATGCTTGTCTTTTTTGTGGGTTCACGGTTTCTTTCTACACCTGATTGATTAGTGGGTATCTGGGTAATCAAACATTTTTTGTGTGCACCCTAGTTCACGTTTCTATATGCAGAGACCTACGTTTCTTTATGTGGATTTCAGTGGTTGGTGGACAGCCCTTGGCATATATACTGGCATACAGCAGGTGCCTGCATAGTCATGCATATGTGGATGACTGGCTTTAATGCTTATTCTTTCTTATAGGGTACCTATTTATTACTGTAAATGGGAGCGTCAGTATTCCCTAATGGGACATGCTTATGAACTGGGTCTGCCGCCGCTGTAACACTGTTGGTCCGTGTTAGTTGGTTATACTTATACATTGGGAGTAGGGTTGCCTGAATACAAAAAACAAACACTTCACATAATGGCTGATGTGGAAACAATCGCGGGTGCACACACGGGTGTTTGGAGTGGCCGGTGCACATATTGGGAGGCACACTGTGTTTTATAGGGATTATTCTATATAAGAGTGCTACCATTTCAAACTTTAACCCCCCTTTTCTTACCTAGGGCTGCTGCTCACAGTGTATGGTTTTTCCTATTGCTGTGTTATATGTGATATATTATCAAGGGATGTCTTGCATCTTTTATGCTTCAGCTCACACCGGCCGGTGTATTAGGGGTTAAGGTGAAAAATATATTAGCCCAGTTGTGGGCTAAGAAAATCTCTGCAGTCCTCTTTCTCCTTATGTCAGCCTAAATGTGAGCTAAGGAATCTCTCTCCTGTTTCTCACATCAGGCTTTTCTAAAATTCCTAATCAACCAGGTGGAGTCTGGTTGATTGCCTGTGTACAATTAACCAGCACACTGCTAGATTTAGAAGCCGTTTCTCTCAAACAGTGATAAGTCCCTGTTACAGATTGGTTGTTATTTTATTTCTCATGGGTTGATTTCATTGTATGTGGATGACAGTCTTTTAGAGGACCTAAAGTTGCTTCATTTTCTATGCTCAATATACAGATGCAGCGGCTATTATTTTAACAAATCACGCGGTGTATACCTCTGAATACCCATGTCATGGCACGGGATTTCTTTCAACTGTACCGCCTTTAGACGCGAGTGCAGGCGAGTGCAGAAAATTGCATTTTAGTGTTCTGGTTTTAAAACACCTGAAATTGACCCAGTAGCACAGTAGCACAGTACAAATCATTAATTTCATTGCATTTAATTGCACACAATTCATAAAATTCAAACAAAGCAACCGCGATAAACATGTGCCTGATTTGCAGCGTTAATGCCGCGTGGAGTACAGCACACACACACACACACACACACACACGTGTATATATATATACATACGTGTGTGTGTGTGTGTATGTATATATATATATATATATATATATATATATATATATATATACACATACGTGTGTGTGTGTGTGTGTGTGTGTGTGTGTGTGTGTGTGTGTGTGTGTGTGTGTGTGTGTGTGTGTGTGTGTGTGTGTAAAAAAAAGAGGATCAGGCTCAAATACACACACACATATTTAGGATTGTGGTATAAATACAGAGAAATAAACAGTAATAAAGGAGGGAAGTTCAAAATCCTAAAGTACAGATGCAGTGGCCATTATTCTAACAAATCACGGTGCCGTTTTCGTGTGCGCTGCTGTACTCCACGCGGCATTAGCGCGGCAAATCGCTCCAGGCACTCGTGTTTATCGCGGTTGCTATATATATATATATATATATATATATATATATACAGTGGTCGACAAATCACCCAAAAATCTACTCGCCGAACAAAAAAATCTACTCGCCACCTAGCCCCGCCCTAGTCCCAGCCCCGCCCATGCCCCGCCCCTAGTCCCGCCCCCAGCCCCGCTTTAAAAAAAAAAGAATCAATTCCTAGTAAGAACAACATTCGTTTTTGACATAAGTTTATTTATTGTATTACATTATACTACAATTAGTCCTTGTTACGTGTGTGTGTGTGTGTGTGTGTGTATGTGTGTGTAAATGTCGGATTCAAAAAAAAAAGCCAGATGTGAATGACTAGTTTCCTGAACCCCATAACTAGTGCCTAGACGCCCCCGCGTCACAATATCTAAAGCAGCAATCCTGCCTGGGATCTTACCTGATCCGCAGTCCCTCAATGTCCAGATACCCTCATTCCCGCAATGTTATACATTAGAGGGGAGGTGTTCCCTACCTGTCTTCTGGGTTAGGGGGGATTCCGATGTCTCCCATGTGAAGCTCGAGAGTTAGATCTGGAAGAAAGCAGTATAGGTTATTTCGGTGTAGGTATAAGGCAGTTAAGATATATCGGGTAAATAAGAGATCCAGAGTGTGGGAGAGAGAGAGAGAGAGAGTGCGACAGAGAGAGAGAGAGGGAGAGTGCGACAGAGAGAGAGAGAGGGAGAGGGAGAGTGCGACAGAGAGAGAGGGAGGGAGAGTGCGACAGAGAGAGAGGGAGGGAGAGTGCGACAGAGAGAGGGAGAGTGTGAAAGAGAGAGAAAGAGAGAGAGGTAGAGTGCGACAGAGAGACAGAGAGAGAGAGAGAGTGCGACAGAGAGAGTGCGACAGAGAGAGAGAGTGCGACAGAGAGAGAGAGTGCGACAGAGAGAGAGAGAGTGCGACAGAGAGAGAGAGAGTGCGACAGAGAGAGAGAGAGTGCGACAGAGAGAGAGAGAGAGTGCGACAGAGAGAGAGAGTGCGACAGAGAGAGAGAGAGTGCGACAGAGAGAGGGATGGCGGTAGAGTGCGACAGAGAGACAGAGAGAGAGAGGGTGTGACAGAGAGAGAGTGCGACAGAGAGAGAGTGCGACAGAGAGAGAGTGTGACAGAGAGAGAGAGTGCAAGAGAGGGAGAGAGAGAAAGGGAGAGTGCGACAGAGCGAGAGAGAGGGAGAGGGCGACAGAGCGAGAGAGAGGGAGAGTGCGACAGAGCGAGAGAGAGGGAGAGTGCGACAGAGCGAGAGAGAGGGAGAGTGCGACAGAGCGAGAGAGAGGGAGAGTGCGACAGAGAGAGAGGGAGAGGGGGCGACAGGGAGAGGGGGCGACAGAGTGAGGGGCGACACAGGGAGAGGGTGACAAAGAGGGTTACACGGAGAGGGTGACAGGGAGAGGGTTAGGGTGACAGGGAGAGAGGGTGACACACTCACAGTCACACAGACACTCACAGACACACACAAACACTCACAGACACACACAAACACTCACAGACACACACAAACACTCACAGACACACAAACTCACAGACACACACTCACTCACAGACACACACACTCACAGACACACACACTCACAGACACACACACTCACAGACACACACTCACTCACAGACACACACTCACTCACTCACAGACACACACTCACACAGACACACTCACAGACACACTCACTCAGACACACTCACAGACACTCACTTACTTACACACACACTCACAGACACAGACACACAGACACACACAAACACTCACAGACACACACAAACACTCACAGACACACTCTCACAGACACACTCTCACAGACACACACTCTCACAGACACACACTCGGACACACACTCGGACACGCTCACTGGGTGGGTGACTGGGTGGGTATTCATTGGAAGGGAGGGGGCCAACCTGTTCCTCCAGGGCCTGCTTGTCCTCCACATGTTGCTCCACATGCCAGTTGCAGGCTGGTGGTCAGGCAGCCAGGTGGGGGGGTTGGGCAGCCGGTCGTGCAGGAGTTGCGGGAGGTCGGGCAGCCGGGCGGGAGGTGCGAGAGGTCGCGCAGCCAGGCGGGGTGTTGGGCAGGAGTTGCAGGGGGATCAGGGGCCAGCAGGGGGATCGGGGGCCAGCGGGGGGACAGCCGGACAGGCGCACAGCCACACAAACCTCCCAGATGGGAAACGTGGCCGGGGAACTTTGCCCGCCGTGCGTGCGCACACGCCCCCCCTCTACCTCCTGCCCAGGCTGCAGCCATGGGGACGGGAGTCAGAGCTGCCAGCCTTCCCTTCTTCCCCGCTCCTATTACCCTGCCCGCCCGCGCGGGTGCCAAAGAAGTGTGGGACAGAGGGGAAGAGCCTACCTTGTCCTCTAGCCCTGGGCAGCAGCCGCGGGGGCCCCCGCAGCCTACATCCCACCCCGGGAAGCAAGCGGGGATCGCATTGTGGATGCATATAAATAACCCCTATATTTAACGGATTGTGGTATAAATACAGAGAAATAAACAGTATTAAAGGAGGGGAGTTCAAAATCCTAAAGTATATTGAGCCTAGAAAATGAACCAACTTTAGGTCCTCTATAAGACTGCCATCCACATACAATGAAATCAACCCATGAGAAATAAAATAGCAACCAATCTGTAACAGGGACTTATCACTGTTTGAGCACTGCCTCTAAATCCAGTAGTGTGCTGGTTAATTGCACACAGGCGATCAACCAGACTCCACCTGTTCCCGCCGAACTGTTTGTTATTTGCGTTATCACAGTATTCAGAAAGAATCTGAAACCCTCTCAAACTGCGAGGTAGGAAAATGCCAAAACTGTACTGTGTAGCAGCAAAGTAATCTCAGATTTTTTCTAAGTTCTCCCCCTGCGATTTTTTCACAATCTGAGCTGCACAGAGCGGAGCCGCCTCTCCCCGTACAGCTCTCACATGTGATCGCAGTGTTTTTTTTTTTTTTAATTTGAATACTATTGTGCAGGAGCAGGGGGTTTCCAGAGCAAAACCGCATTAATTTCAGGTCCGGGGACCCCCTGCTTCCTGATATACAGGCCCCGGTATGGGGTGCCTGTATATCCTATGCGTTTAAATGTCCCAGTCACGTAACGCGGGAGATTTAAACATTGCATGGGGATACCGGTACCCAATAACGGGGCCTGTAACTCGGGAAGAAGGGGTTACCCGGACCTGAAATCAATGCATTTCCGCTCCGGAGACCCTCTGCTCCCGCACACTAGTATTCAAATATAAATAAAAACAGCTTCCTTACTTTAGCGGCTAGCCGCTAAGGCAATGAAGGGGTTAAACCTGAACAGCCTGTTTATTGGGGGCAGAGAGAGTGGATGAAGGGGGTAGTTGGCCCTTTAGAGCTATAGATAAATACAGTGACAAGCAATGCATTTTTGGGGAAATGCTTGTTTTATTTCATTGATATGTATTTTTGTTGATTTTTTTTTCTTCTTGTTTATTTTAATTCTGTATTTTTATGCTTGCTTTTTCTAATTGTGTTTTTTGGATGCTTGTTTTTTTTAAGGTTGGCCATTGACTGACAATGTGTTTATCTATGCCAAACCTTGTGAGATAGCAGCGAACTCATTTAAGCTACTAGAATAAGCCATATACAGTCCTACCAGAGTCTAAAGTGCTATATATAACATCCCAAACACACTTTTAAACATCACGTGCAGAGACTCTTGTGCATAAAAAGGGGCATAAATAATGTGCCTGGTAAATATGCTAATTTGGATATGCAAATTTGCATATATTCCATGTATTTCAGGTGTCTTTATAAAAATCTGTTCAAACTAACTATTTTTGACTTGCGAAAAATAGAAAAGTATGTGTACAAATTTGTGGGCCTAACTTTAACACATTCTTACCTCGCACTTTTTGTAGAAGATCTAGATGAATTTGTGATTGCGCTGATGCATCTCTTGACAGGCTCCCCATCCACTGTCATAGTAGGATATATAGCAAAGAGAATGAAGAGCCAATTGGCTGCTTTGGCACATATGTACATTAGTTCCTTACTTCCAGAGTAAGAAATCAACTACAGCAAGGGAGGAAAATGTACTAAAGAGAAACAACTTATAAGAATCCATAACTAAGCATTATTAAAAATGTAACGATTGTTATAGATTTTGTACAAAAAAGCACATATTATTTACCTCATTATTCATTGTAAGTTCTACCTAACAATTAATATTACGTTTAATGACTATATGATTAACAAACTAAATATTATTTCACTTCTATTAAAATGAATGATGGAACACAGCGCACATCTTTCCTTCATACTTTATTGCAGCAATAAATTGCTTACAACACCTGAACATCATCATTTATCACTCCAGACAACATTTTTATAGATGTAATTATGGCCTTATTTTGTACAAAATCACTGTGACTAAAGCTGACCATTTATAAACTCATTAATAAAATTCCTCTCATAATCATATTTCTTTCTAATCTATTTTAATGCCCAATAATTTTGCACCCAATAATTTTAAGAAACTATGGCCCAGATACATCAAAATCAAACTCTGTTAAAACTGAGTTAATATCGCATCTGGTTTAAAAAAATTTTTTTTTAAAAATGCGTCTTATTACAGAAATTTTAAGATGGAATAAATCAACATTGCTGCAATTTTTTACCATGTGCAATATTTTACCCAGATTCATGTTCCTTGTAGAGAGTGGTCTTGGAGAGAGAGGCAGCTGATCAAAATACAACTGTATTTATTGATCACTAATCCCCCCCCCATTTCTCCTCGTGCGTTCCTAACAAAGAACTTTAGTTACTTTAGACTAGGCCGTGAAATGTGATAGCTAAGCTAACCTCTAACATCTGTTATGCATGAAATCTTAACTGCAACTCAAATATTTGGCTACGTATGAATTCTAAGCCTAAAACATATTCTCATTCAATTTTCTTGATGTAAATTCTCATTCATACATTTTTATATAATAAACAGATTTCTAACAATCGTGATGCAGGAACTAACACAACCACTAAGAATGTGTTAATAATTGCATCACTATCGCAATTAATGCTATTTATATCATAGACTTATGTTCAATCTATTATTATAGAAATCTATGGTAGAAATAACATAAACACTGTTGATGCCGTGGTTAACAAAGCATACCACAGGCATCAAAGGGCTTAATACAATTTAACAAATACACTACCTACCACCATTGGTTACCTTAGTGGCTAGGAAAGCATTGCTATGCAATGCTTTACTCACTGCTAAGGTAACCAATGGGTTAACCCCTACCACTCCCCAGATCTCAGGAGGCCTAACCCCACACACCACGGAAACTACCCCCATCACCCACCGCCCTACCGTCACCCCCAACAAACCTAACATCCACCCACTATAATAATGGCCAATAGCCCAATTAGACAAATGTGGCTAATATGGCTTTTGGCCATGCAAAAGCAATAAAAAATAGGTTATAAAAAAAAATACACATTAAAAATATATTAAAAAAAAAAATCATGTAATAAAAATAAACTTTAAATGAATTGATTGTCACTCTTGCTACATAGGCCTTCAATAGGGACCTAGATAGCCACATTGGCAATCAATGTTGACTGTAATAAAAATTGATTACTTACCTCAGCCGGGATGAAGGTCATCCTGATCTTCATGGCTGAAGCCAGCAGGAACAAATACAATAAAGGGCCGATGCCAAATCAGTCTTCCTGGGGGAGGGAGTAGTAGGGGGGTTAATCCCTTGTTTGCCTTACAATTTAGTAACGTTTTCCATGGCAATGCTTTAATAGCCATAATGTAGCCAAGTAGGGTAGGTAGTGTAGTTTAATTTTGTTATATAGCCAAGTTTTATGACAGCTTACCATTGATTGCCAATGTGGCTATCTAGGACCCTATTGAGAGGTCTTAGGTAGCCACAGTGACAATCAATGGATTTATGTTATAAATATTTTGTTTTGTAGTATTTATTTCACAGGTGGGGGGGGGGGGGTGTGTGGACATAAGCTACATTTGACTAATATGACTATTGGCCATTAGTATAGAGGGTGGTTTGTGGGGAGTGGCTGAGGGTAATGGATTGCATAATTGCCCAGGGGCAGGGAGGGTAGATGTTAATCCATTTATTGCCTTAGTAATTTGTAAAGGTAGTAAAGCTCCTGGCCACTAAGGTAGCCAAGAAGGGAGGGTGGGGGGGTGGGTGTAGTGTAGTTTCAACTACATATTAAGACCTTTTTAGCCTTTTTTGGTCGGTTAGTGAGGGACTGGCATGACCTACTTGACAGATTGGACCCCCTAGGGTGTACTAAGGTATGGCTACATATGTCTAGGTGGTGCATACCTGTGGGCAATAGGAGGGCCTGAGTCTCCCGCGATGGTGTGGGGGAGTACAGGACCAGGTTTCTGGGGTTCTTGTGACAGTTAGGTGAATAAGTAAGACACAGGAAGAAACAGGTGGGTATTAACCCCTCTGTGAGTAACTGTGTCCACCGGCGCTCTTACTGACAGAAATAATACATATATACAGACACACTTGCGCATTGAAAGGGGATTAACACAGTGAAATAAAGGGAGAACAATTACTAAAAAAGAAAAATAATGCTTAATACTTAGAAGAGTTTCACAAAATGTGTTCCCAAATATAGAGTCCAATCTTGGTTGAAAAAAATGGGTATGCCGCTTCTTTACATCTGGAAACAACCTCGGGACCAGGAGAAACTAGAGACAGGGGAAACAAAAAAAGAAAAAAGCGCAAGGCCCATAGAGTAGTAAAGTTATGTTTATAAGCAATTAAAAACGGTTATAAACACTCACAAAAAGGTAGTTGGTACAGGCACTTCGGTACTAAGATTGACCGCAGGAACAGAGGCACTCTGGGGTTCTTGCCTTCATCTGATCTCAATGGTGCAACGCCTCCATCTCTGTTAAACCCTAGGGATATGGGGTGGAACCCTTACAGAGAATTCCCACTCAGGGATGAAAGATTCCAGTCTCAGTCAGTCTCTTTGTTAAAAGCAGCAGCAGCTCTCTTTATTGTCACATTAGCAAACAGCACACAGCAATCCCAGCAACACGCTGGTCTCAGGTACAGGGTCTTCTCTCACAGCTCCAGACTGCACACCCTCAGGATGGTCTGGGGGTGCACACTGTGTCCCTGCCACCACCCCAAGCCGTGGATGCTCAGGGTGGGGCTAGCTCTTCCCTCACCCCTAGGTAGGGTGAGAGGCATTGGTCCACCGTAGCTCTATCAGCTCTACTCAGGGCCTGCCTGATCTCCTCCAACTGTATCCCCCTAACAGGAACTCTCTCACTCAGAACTGACTCTCAGAACTCTCAGTCAGACTGACAGGAACCGCAAATAAATAGACTGTGCACTGCCCTTTATGACTTTGGCAGGCCCCTCCCCTATGTCTCTTGCCTTAGACACAGAGTCAGGTGGCCTACCTCCACCACTCAGGGCAGGGCTTGAAGTGGGGGAAACCCAGGATAACTACTCGCGGCCTGCCCTTAGCAGGGCTTATACCAGTAGGAAGATAGACATATAGCCCTATTTCTTACCAGGGCTACAGTCTCCCTCAGGTGGAATCCAATGGTCCCCACTTGGACCTAATTTTGGCAGCACCATCCTGCAGGTGAACAATCTGGAAAACAAACACAGTTATTAGTGCCCATACATTAGAATGTCCCACCCAGATGGCGAATTAAAGATACACGGTAACTCCCAACATGGAGAACCTAACTAGTAGTAATGGCGCTGGTCAGGCTTCCTAACTTCCCACCCATTGTGATCTATAGCTTTTATATAATAGGGATGTACTGACCCATACTCCGGCCAATACACAACGCTATGCATGTGGATACTCCTCCCAACACTCCATGCCCGTATAACATCACAGACCTTGTCCTCGTTATGATAGACCGCCCTACCGAACTTAGTTCGAAGGTATTCCATAACAGCCTCCCAGAGCCAGATATCTCTCTCCTCCTCTATCTCTAACATAATGGTCTCAGGTACATAGGGAAACTCATAGCCATGGGAATGCCTATACCTGGCCACTATGGCTCTGTCTACTCTGCTGAGCTTGGCCAGCTTCCGGTCACCTGCCCTGCTTGGCAGTACCCAAAACTCGGGCTACATCATCATACAGTACAGCGGGACCCTTGGGAATGATTCACTTTTGCTCAATGTCACTATACCGCTTATCCAGTTCGTCAGCAACCTCCTGGGGAGAAAAGGTGCCTACAGCCCACCAATGGTCAACTATGTTATTCTTGATGAGTAAGAACCGAGTATGGTCCATACCTTCATGGTACCCTGTAAACAGCGGTGCCCACCACTTGTCTTGGT
Source organism: Ascaphus truei (assembly GCF_040206685.1). Taxonomy (NCBI): domain Eukaryota; kingdom Metazoa; phylum Chordata; class Amphibia; order Anura; family Ascaphidae; genus Ascaphus; species Ascaphus truei. Next base: position 394,880,959 of record NC_134483.1, read on the forward strand.
GCTCATACCCTGATACCACGCTTATATCAGTATCTGACTCTCCCTGGGAGGACACACCTGACGTCGCCGCCTCAGTAGAGTGCGAGCCTTTGCGTCTACCTTTTGTATCTTCGGTGTAAATCGTGGGGCTCATCTTATGCACTACCAAACTCACCGAACCCGCTTCTGCAGTAGTATGGGACCCTTGGGACCTACCTCTATGTGCAGGAGAAAACGGAACAGGGTTAGGCACACGAATAACATTTGCATACGGTATCTCCCCATCAGACCCTTCATCACTGAGGTCCCAATCCCTCCAATCTGTAGAATATTTGGGGTTCTTGCTCAGCTTATCCCCTCTAGGACCCGGTGACCTGACATGTGACGGGGCAGGGGCAGTGGCCGGGGCAATGGCGCTAGGGGCAGTGACTGGGGCATCGGCAATGTCCGGTACAGTGTCTATCAGTCGGGCAATGCCGCGAACAGTGGGCATCTTTCGACTTGCCCTCTCCGGCGCGCTTCGTGCTCCTCGGGTAACGCCTTGGGCCTTCAGTGCCGCAAGCTCGGCTGCCATGGCCGCTCCTCTCTTGGAAAACAAAACTTCTGCGCCAGTCGGACCCAAAAGTGACGTCATCACCGGTGACCGCGGAATCTCCATCCGCTCCGTGGTCTCGCACCGGAAGTGCGTCGAGGACCGGAAGGGGCGGTGGTGGACCATCTGGACCGCGGACGGGCAGGTAGGCCACAAGCCTTTCTCTCTCGCCCTCTGCAGGTTCCATCTTCGCCTGGCGGGAGTAAGGGGGTGGAGGTGTCTCCTTACCGCTCCGCTGCCGGCTGGTGATCGTTGGTTCCTCCGGAGCTGTCTCGGATCCCATCTCCGCCGCACTTGGAGTCGCCACCGTCGGGGGACTTCTACGCGGCTCAGGCCGCACCAGTGCTCGCCGTCGGGGGGTTTCCGGACTTATCTGCTCCCTCTCTCTGGTAAGTGGACCGCCATCTTTGTTACAGCTGGGGTGGTTCGCCTGTAGGCGCATCGCCACCGATGATAGGCCATCTCCTTCCTCCGAAGACGCCTTTACTGGTTCCTCCGCTGGGGAGTCACCTGGATCTCTTGCCGCACCGCCAGTGGGTAGTGGTACGAAACGGGCCCGCTCCGGTACCTCCACTGCGGTCATGCTTCTCTCGGGTACATCTCTGCTTGGCTGGGCCTCGGTTTCCACCTCTGCGGTGATACAGGGAACCAGAAAAGCCTTCTCCTCCATCTCCGCCACCTCCGTTAGGGTTCCCGGAGAGGCACTTGGCGGTGTCTTTAGCATAGGCCATGGCTCGACAGGCCATAGATAGAACGTGCCACATTGAGGGAATCGTGCTGTCGTGCTCGGGGCTGGTCCGGGTGTCCTGCAGTGTACGCACAGGCACCGGAGATACTCTCGGCCGTCAACCTCCACAACCAGGAAGCCTCCTGGAAATTGAAATGGGGTCATGTTCAAATCAGCCATCTTTTGCGCGGGGGTTGAACAGTTCAGTTCTGCAGCTACTTTCTCTTCAATAGTCAGGCAGAAATAAAGTTCCTCGCTCTCACTTCCTGTCCCTCCTTCTGCTGGGGAGGACAGTTCTGATTGGCTCTTGTCGTGCCCCCTCCCTCTGGTGGAAACAAGAGGAGGGGCACTCTCTCGCTCTGCGTGACGTGGCTTCTTCTGTCGGCCAGTCACTACACAGGTGGGTGGGCTTTCGGCTTTTGCGCCGCTCCGCTCACTCTGCTGGGGATCTGGGTTTGGCGCCAAACCCCTGCACATATCTCGCCACATTTCTCTTGCAGCCTGCTTGCACGCGGCACGTGCGCGATCTAGGCTTGGCAGGAGTCGCCATTTTGGATCGGCTGCTAACTGCTGGGCCGTGAATGACAATGCTGTTGCCATTTTTAACTCCTTCATGCCCCGCAGAGCAAATGTATCTGCGGCCGCTATCTTTAGTGAGCCCACTGAACCCACAATAGCGCTACTCTCAGTGTCTACTGTGTAACACGTTCCTAGACACTGACTGCTCTCTGACTGCTCTCTGACTGCTCTCTGCATGCTTTTCCCCAAGAGTATGATGTATGGCATACCCCAGGCTAGGCAGAACTCCTTCTCTGTGCACCGCACTCGCTGACGGTTCCTGCAAGTACTCTGTGGTGTGATTTCTAGGTGCTGGCTAGTGTACCGGGCATCTCCCTAAGTACTGGCGTCTCCTACTTTTGGCCACTCATAGTATGGGGCCTGGGCCATGGTCCCTGGACTAGTTAACAGGCTAACCCCCCCCCCCCAGTTGCCTCACACTAGCTGCCTCAAGGGACTAGAACAGCAATAGCAATGCACCCAATTTAGGGCACCCAGGGCATACTGTGCAAGAGTCCACGCTCCCCTGACTACCCCTGATATGCATGTGCGCCCTACTTTCTGCAGTACTTGCATAGAAGGTGCACTTAACACTTCCAGCTCTGCTATGCTGTAAACCTGTCCTGTTTCTAAATCTCAGCAGCCCGCCTCCAACTGTAGCCCTCAGACCACCCCCCCCCCCCCCACCCCCGGTCGCCCCTAGGGTGTACTAAGGTCTGGCTACATATGTCTAGGTGGTGCATACCTGTGGGCAACAGGAGGGCCTGAGTCTCCCGCGATGGTGTGGGGGAGTACAGGACCAGGTTTCTGGGGTTCTTGCCTTCATCTGATCTCAATGGTGCAACGCCTCCATCTCTGTTAAGCCCCAGGGATATGGGGTGGAACCCTTACAGAGAATTCCCACTCAGGGATGAGAGATTCCAGTCTCAGTCAGTCTCTTTGTTAAAAGCAGCAGCAGCTCTCTTTATTGTCACATTAGCAAACAGCACACAGCAATCCCAGCAACACGCTGGTCTCAGGTACAGGGTCTTCTCTCCCAGCTCCAGACTGCACACCCTCAGGATGGCCTGGGGGTGCTCACTGTGTCCCTGCCACCACCCCAAGCTGCGGGCGCTCAGGGTGGGGCTAGCTCTTCCCTCACCCCCTAGACAGGGTGAGAGGCATTGGTCCACCGTAGCTCTATCAGCTCTACTCAGGGCCTGCCTGATCTCCTCCAACTGTATCCCCCTAACAGGAACTCTCTCACTCAGAACTGACTCTCAGAACTCTCAGTCAGACTGACAGGAACCGCAACTAAATAGACTGTGCACTGCCCTTTATGAGTTCGGCAGGCCCCTCCCCTATGTCTCTTGCCTTAGACACAGAGTCAGGTGGCCTACCTCCACCACTCAGGGCAGGGCTTGAAGTGGGGGAAACCCATGATAACTACTGGCAGCCTGCCCTTAGAAGGGCTTATACCAGTAGGAGGATAGACGTATAGCCCTATTTCTTACCAGGGCTATATATAGATATATATACAGTATCTATATATATATAGATATCTATATATATATATATATATATATATATATGTTCCGATAAAGAAGATGATTTGGGCACGATCATAATAAAATTGATACAATGCTAGATCAGATTACAATGGCAAAATATTGTTTTTCCTGTTAACTAGATCACACCTATAACTTTTTAGGAAATATAAAATTTCCCCAGAAATTGCGTGATTTCAGAGGTAAATTAGAAGCTGATTGAGAAGTAAGCAAACACTGAATGAAATACAGTATACAGTAAGACAGAAAAATTGGCAATAGGGTCAGGTTAGGAGAAATGGAAATAATGAAATAAAGAGTGGATGTAATATTAAATAATCAATAAAAAGGTAGTGAGAGAGAATTATACTACTCTAGAGAGTTATACTACACTGTGCCTCCACTGCTTGACATTTCTGTTTCAAATAAGAAAGCTAAAGGCCAGACAGCGCTGATTCATGCTAATTTATAAATATAGCATGATTGTTCCTTAGCATAGCAAATCTTTTGAGGCATCTACTGTGCCCACTTGCATGACCTACTTTTTAAAATGTTTTTATTATTATTATTATTACGTTCAATGATTTAAGAGACTGAGACAGGCTGTTACGGCAATAAAAGGAGCAGCGCCCACTTTCATATAAGTAGCTGATAATAGGTAGTATTGCTAATGGGTGCTTGGAGCAGGATCAGGAAAAACAGCACTGGATACAGCAGGCAACAGAGCATGTACAGTGCAAATGTTCCTTCTGTAAGTACCGTAGGAGGCTGTTGTTGATTGTCAGACCTGGAGAGCTGGGATGTCTTCCCAATGCACTCAGCACAGCAAGAAAGTGATGCTTTTTAAATGTACTTCTGTAAAGAAAAATTAGATGAGAGATGGGAAAGATGAGGGCATACCGGCCAACATTTAAAAGATTATTTGAGGGAGATTTTGAATGAAAATGCAGTAGGTTTCATTGACTTAAATTGGGATGAAGAAATTATTTTTGCGGTGACTGCTGCTATAAGTAATTTTATGTGGACCTACAGTTTAGTGTTTTGTATTTGGCATCAACATTGTTTAATGAAATCTAAAATGTTTATTGTACAAATACACATACCTGAGTTTCTAAGATATTGCAGTATGTGCCTGTGGCAAGTCAGGAAATGCTTTAATCAGGTTTTCGTTCTGTATTTGTTTTTGAGCAGTAATTATTGATTTATTTTAGAAACTATTTACTTTTCACATTTATTTTTGCTGTTTTCATGATCGGTGCAATAACGCCGATCAGGGCCTACTACAAGGAAAGCTCAGTTGAAGTGACTTGGGCTTTCTGTGCGATAACGCCAGAAAATGCTATCTCACTTTATAGAATAAGGGCCTCAATAGTAATCGAAAGATATGTAATGTAAAATATCGCTGCTCGGCTATGTATTTCATAAATACGCATTGGGTAGTATGAGATTGTTACTATTATTACTAGTGTAGCCATGCTGTAAAATGGCTGCAGTCATCTCTCCTGCTGACAGTAAGGCCTGGTAAGTTATGGGCATGCCAGCAGTAATCATGGAGGTTTGCCCTCACACCCTGGTGAGGTGCCCTATGTATGGATGGGAGCGGTCACAGGCTCTGACTCCATGGTTAGTGATGTCAGAGTTGTGTCAGCCCCAGAGGATACATAAGGCACAGCACTGATCAAAAAGTTAGGATTAGATAATAGGTTCTTTCCAGTTCAGGAAGGAGCAAAGAGTGATTATGTTATGAGCTGCGGAATTATGAGACTGTGACCAGGGACCTGGCACAGGGTAGATACCCCTACGGGGATAGGGAATCCCTAATCAAGGAGGAATATTACCTTTCAGAGGGAAGCCGCTGAACAATTATGTGTGGCTAAAGAACACTAACTGCAAGGGGCAGCTAGCCCACATCCCTCAATAAAGATGACCCTGTTGAAAGATACTCTCGTGTGTAAGTGTGGAGTAATTGCACAGAGAGAAGCACCACAGAGGAGTTCCTCACCAGAACCATCCACAAGCGGACGCTGAGATCCTGATGAGGTGGAGGCGCTGCACTGGATCTAGGTAGGACTCAGCACACTACCTCAGCTGCCTGTCTGGGTTGGCAAATCCCCACACACCATCATGCGGGAGACTCAGGAGTCCTGTTGCCAACAGGTGCACCACCAGACACTACACTGTAATGGGGACTGGTTAGACCACAGGGGCCAATATGAGATTGGGTGGGTCAGGCCAGTCCAGAAAATCCGTTACATTTGGAGGCGCTGCTGAGATATAGACCTGTCAACAGGACAGGCTTTTGCTAGGTCACTTGGAAACAGGGAGAGGGTCTGCTGCCACTTTGTGCTGCGTTGGGACGGACCTAGGGGTAGTCAGGGGGCTGATGGAGTTTGTCAGTTCGCAGGGATGACCTAGGGGCCTGAAAGGAGTTGGGGGTTTGGAGCCGGGCTATAGCTGTCCTAGTCACCTTGAGGTAGTGCTAGTTGGTAGGATGCCTAAAGGGATAGCCTGTTAACGTGGTCAGGAATCCTGGAGAGGGTCTGCGCTAGGCTGACCAAGATAGGTAGATGCCCAAGTACTGCATGGAAGCCCCAGAGTACTCTAGCCCATTCCAAACCACTTACCGTAGGGAGCACAGACTGGGAGGAAGGAGATACAGCAGACACTGAGAGAGTGAGCCTAGCCTGAGGTAGTGCATACACGAGTCCAGCCTACATTAGGTACACATGGTGGTGCATCAGGGAAATCTTTATTGTGCCGGTGTGGTGGCTGCCCCGCAGAGAGGAGCCCCATGTGCAATACTATTAAGTACAGCGAGAAAATGGCGACCGCAAGAATGGAGGATCCGCACGGTGCGGATAGTCCAAATTGGCGACCGGAGGCTGATGGGGAGAGCACGCCTGGCATGCGCCCCACTGAAGAGCAAGCTGTTACCGAGATGTCTGTCACGAGCCTGCTATGGAGTGGAGTGAGAGCCGTGGCCGCCCCGTTTTTGTCCTGCCTAGGGCATCGAGGCGCTACCCTGGAGGACTGTGTTGAGGATATTGTTATAACAGGAGGGGAACACAGTGAGAATGACTGTCAGTCGGCATACAAACAGATGAACGCTACCTCATTCATTGACCAGACTGACAGTGCGACCCAAAATGGCGGCTCCCGCTTCCCTGGGAGACCGCGTGGGCCGATTGCAGAAAATTCTGCAAATGCAAAATTTACAAGGAATTGGCCAGAAGCGGCGCCAACAGGAGAGCCCCGCCCTGATGGGGGGTATGGCGCGAAAGCTGCGGCCGCGCCTTCATGGACAGTGACTCCCTCAGCCCCAGTGCTGAGCCAACCGATTAGCCTGTGGGACCCTCCCCTAATCTCAACCAGGGGGAGTGGTTTCCAACTATGCCCCGTGGGTATAAATCCAGCGGAGCAAGGAGCTGGTTAGGCGACAGCGCTGCTACCAAAAGAAGTCCCTGCAGCTGGTGTTGTGTGCGGAAAGGAAGGGTATTTTGCACGCAAGGCAGCTGCAAGAAATCGGCTGGGATTGGCGCCAAAGGAAGGACCCCACCAAGTGGGGGATAAGGGCGCGAAAGATGTGACCGCGCCCTCTAGGACTGAAAGAGGTGCGGCCTAAATTAAAGGACATCCTATCCCATTGTGGGACTCGCCCATAATCGCTACTACTGGGGGCGGATTCCAATTGTGTCAGACAAGGGCGGAGCTGAACAAAGGAGTGGCTGACAATCCAACCTCTGTTGGTCACTCACGCGGAACCAGCTTCCAGAACAGACCATTGTTGAAAGTGGCTCCCACCAGGACAATGGCCTGCTCCCCAGACGTGAACAAGATGGTGTCTACTCAGCCCTATGCAGTACCAGGGGGGGTACTGGTGATACGCGTAGCGGGCGCGGAGACAGTGGTGGGCCTCTGCCTGCAATGCAGACTGCCCGGCGGTACCATGGGCACAGCGGCACGCTGTCCCCAGTGTGGCACGCAATACCTGTGGCCTATGCCCACATTTGTGCCAATCCAGACAAATGACCCAACGGGGGATACGGCTAGGCTGTACAGCTAGGCTGTCTGCGGACTGGTAAGAATAGTCCTTGTTCTTGCCAGGCTCCGGTGCTGACACTAGCAGAGGAAGGGCCGTGCCAGGCCAGGACGGCACACGTGGGTGCAGGCGGACTTCCGGATATCATCGTGGAGGAAGAGATCCCGCATGGGTGTCCATCCCAAGATGGCAGCACCTCCGCGTCCGGTGATGACGTCGTTTCCGGCAGAGGCAGCGGAGCAACCGGAAGGAGATCAACCAACGCATCAGCGATCGGGCAGTGGTTCCCGATCAACTAGGAAGACCAGGAGCAAGCGACGGACCGAGGAGGGTGAGACGCAGCCGGCGGTATCACCGCTCAGTGGTACGGGACAGTCCGATAACGGAGAGCGGGTCGGAACCCCGTGGCTGCCAACCGCATACCCCTATGCCCAACCCCACGCCCTAGATAATGCCCCTGCCCCAGTCACCTGTTCCCGGGGATCCTCGTCCAGTTTGGGGGTGTCGGAAGGGTCCTTGGGGGTTGGTGAGAACCGGACTGGGGAGAGACTAGGCAGCTATGCCTCAGAGGGTGGTTCAAGGGGTGGGGGATAATTGGGGCACGTGTCAAAGTCCCGATGGGTGCCTGAAGAGGCTGATGTGCAAGTGGAGGAGACGCCAAAACACGAAAGGTGGTCCAGACCCCGTTCCGCAGGGACCTCTGGGGTATGCTCTTGGAGGGGTACCGATGAGGGAGACTCTCTAGAGTCTGGGCCCGAGAGGCCTAGGGAGACCCGTTGGTGGGCGCCCTTATTTGAGGGATATGTGGGGTGGATGGACCACACGCTGTTCCTATTAGAAAAAGATGATGTGGTGGACTACTGGTGGGCTAAAGGGGAGTTCACGCCCGCCGAGAGGAAGAAGGAGTTACAGATCAGGTGGTTCTTGATAGGCCGGAACGAGATTGAACCAATGGGTCCTGAGATATTATCAGACCCTGTGGACCCAGATGAGCCCTTGTCCTGGGTATTACCAGGGAGAGCGGGGAACGCCAATTTAACAAGGTGTAGTCGGGCTGAAAGGGCCATTACAGCAAAATACAAGTACTCCCATGGCTTGGAGTACCCGTACGTCCCAGAACCCCTCATGCAGGAGATTGAGGATAACAGGGACCAATGGTTAAGGGAGACCATAGAAGAATACATGGTCAATAAGGGGGGTGCCATTACTGGCAGTAAGGCAGAGGAACGTATTGAACACCTAATAAGTGTATGGAGCTTCGGGCGAAGTGTTTATAAGCAGTGATGTATCGGCCTGAGAGGGGTTTGCCGCGCAGTTACAGCATGACTGTACTGGACATGGGGGGTCGGGAGGTTAAGAAACCCAATCCCCGGCACTATTATTAGGAGGTACTGGGTAGCATTGCGTGAGTTCGTGGCTGCTGGTCAGGGCGTGCTTGGCGCGATGTGGGTTGTTGTTTCATAAATCTCATGTTAAAAAAAATGTGTATGTTCCATTTTACAGTGCTTCCTGAGGAAAGGTATTTCAAATTTAGGTCCCAGCCGGGGACGGTGAGATTCACCAGGGGGAGAATGTATCCAGCTGTAAAATGGCTGCAGTCATGTCTCCTGCTGACAGTAAGGCCTGGTAAGTTATGGGCATGCCAGCAGTAATCATGGAGGTTTGCCCTCACACCCTGGTGAGGTGCCCTATGTATGGATGGGAGTGGTCACAGGCTCTGACTCCATGGTTAGTGATGTCAGAGTTGTGTCAGCCCCAGAGGATACATAAGGCACAGCACTGATCAAAAAGTTAGGATTAGATAATAGGTTCTTTCCAGTTCAGGAAGGAGCAAAGAGTGATTATGTTATGAGCTGCGGAATTATGAGACTGTGACCAGGGACCTGGCACAGGGTAGATACCCCTACGGGGATAGGGAATCCCTAATCAAGGAGGAATATTACCTTTCAGAGGGAAGCCGCTGAAAAATTATGTGTGGCTAAAGAACACTCACTGCAAGGGGCAGCTAGCCCACATCCCTCAATAAAGATGACCCTGTTGAAAGATACTCTCGTGTGTAAGTGTGGAGTAATTGCACAGAGAGAAGCACCACAGAGGAGTTCCTTACCAGGACCATCCACAAGCGGACGCTGGGATCCTGATGAGGTGGAGGCGCTGCACTGGATCTAGGTAGGACTCAGCACACTACCTCAGCTGCCTGTCTGGGTTGGCAAATCCCCACACACCATCATGCGGGAGGCTCAGGAGTCCTGTTGCCAACAGGTGCACCACCAGACACTACACTGTAATGGGGACTGGTTAGACCACAGGGGCCAATATGAGATTGGGTGGGTCAGGCCAATCCAGAAAATCCATTACACTAGATTATTAAAATCTACTACTATTATACTATTACTATTATAATCATATGAGATTATTACTAAAATTACTTTTAATATGATTAAAAGTTCTTTATATTTGTGGAGTTCCTAGCCGAGTAGGTTAGTTGAACTGATGCACACAAAAGGGTATTTAATTGTAAGTCACTGGGACTGTCTGCTTTTGTACCTGCTTTCTGCTTTGTGGATATAAGGAACCTATGATGAAACGGAAGAATCTATATCTTGAATGATTGTTTTCATTAGATATTGCTGGAGGTGCAATTTTGTTGCATATATAGGTGCGCCGACGAGTATTCTAACACTTGCCTTAAACTTGCCTTGGAAAATCTGGGGCTATAACCAACAAGATCCAGGTACATGCTGGATACATGCTGCAAACATTTCAGTGACATTTCTGCAGAGACTAATGGCCCATCGGATTAACACAGTTTGAATGGGACTGCCAGGGACCCCTGCTGTTAATCCTGCTGTCTGCAGAAATGTTGCAGCATGTACCCAGTATGTACCTGGGTCTTGTTGGTGATTGCCCCAGATTGGTTTTAGAATACTCGTCTTCCCAGTATACTAGTGCTTCCCAGTGAAAAACAACATCATCATCATCTTTGGAAAACAAAATATAATTCAATGTAAAGAATGTAGCAAGGAACTAATAGCTGTTTGATTATTCAGGTGCTATTTGAGAGTATCATGAAACCAAGTCTGTAACACAGTGCCCCTTCATGAAGAAATATCTTTATCCATATAAGTGAGGTTAGACAGCACTGGTAGCAAATGAGGGGGAGGATATAAGGGAGCAATGGGTTAAAGTATAAATAGTCCCAAATGATATGCCGCCCAGTTGTGCTCCTCTCCTTCGTACAAACATTTGTATAGAAATCTCCTCTTGAGTCAGACTTCAATACAATGTAACTTGAAAGATGTATAAGAATTGCCAAATCACTTGTAGTGAATTGTGTACTCACTGCACCGGTGTTTGAATCAACAGCAGAGTTCCTTCAGCATGCGTGCCTCTCCGATTTGGAATCAAGTGAGACGAGTGAAGAGCCCGAGTAAGCAAGCACAGCAAAGCACAGTAAAGCACAGCAAAGTCGACGAAGGAAACGGGAACCAGACCGGGAAGCCAGCAAAAAAAGGTACAGTAGGTTTTATTTCTGGACAGGAGTTCTTCTCAACATGACTGTCTTTGCTATTTCTTAATAAAAAAAATTCTTTCCACTTTTGTGTGTATTATTTTTTTTTGTGTTCCTAATTCATGCATTTTGTATGTTGAAGTATTATAATATTTAATTATAATTATTTAAAATTCAAGTATGCCTAAGTAATATAAATATACTAATATAGGATATATATTTTTTATATGTGATATTTAACTTTATTATGATTCATGTAGTATTCTTTTGTTTTGTATTTATTTGTTTTTAGCACATTTTCTTTAGTTATTTTTAATTAATAATTCTTAGTTTATTTTTTTTCAAGTATTTCAAGGGGTTAATATTTTTTTTTAAATCTAATCATGCCATTTTAATGTTACGACTTCAGTGTTTGCTGGGGGAGTGTCCGTTTTCCTTCCCTGTTGCCATCTGAATCATTGCTCTCACCTGAGCAGAGGCGATGGGTGTTTCCCATTGGCGTGTGAGTTTCAGTGAAGGTGTGACGGGTACTTCCTCAGCACAAACTTATAGCAAGTCTCTCTCCAAGGTAAATCACTCTTTGATAAAGCGCCTAGTGCACGAAACGCGCAAGGGGATTTTTTTTGTACTTAACAGTCAGGTTGAGAAGAATTCCTGTACAGAAAAAAAACCTACTGTACCTTTTTTGCTGGCTTCCCGATCTGGTTCTCGTTTTCTTCGTGGACTTTGCGGAGCTTCTCTACTCGGGCTCTTCACTCGTCTTATAGCACAGCAATCCTGCATCAACTATGATTGACTCGAATTACAAATATGAGATCGCCGTGCAATACGCCATACATTATTAGAGCTCAGTGAATCTACCCCAAAAATAGAACGCCATTTTGTTTAATCTCGACTGTATATATTTATAGTTACTGGATGAGATTCACCAAGTACAGGTGTAGCAGACGTTATTGCACCCGTTAAAATGATGCGCGGCATTAACGCTAGAGCATTATATAAGAGAAGTAATATTGAAAACAAACAGGTAAGGGGGTAGCACAGGTGTTCTTTAACACTTTATTTTGTGTGTTAACTCATGTAAAAATGTGTGCTACATTTCTACAAATTTCTACAAATATTAAATCTATGAAAATAACTCCAGACTCACTGCCAAACTTGTATGAAGAAATGGCTCCCATATCTTTACAATATGGTGAGTGGGAGAGCAAACTTTCTAATCTTATTAGCAGTCGCCAGTTGTATATATATTACCTCAAGCATCCCTCCAAATAAATTAGGGAGCACACCTGAGCAATATGATAATAACTATGCAAAGTATATGTAAGTGAGTACTGTCTCACACTTCCTAAAGGGATTTCCATACCAACTACAAAGAGTTGATAATAAGCCTAAGGCACCAACCTAATGACTGAAATCATGTCAGATCCAACATGCCTAGAACCCACAACTACTGCTTTTGTAGACCACAGCACTTCTAGTGGAATCTAAACCAGCTGATTACTGTCACATCGTACTTTTGAGCTGCTCACTGCTCACTGCTCACACATATAGCTAATCTAGCTATATGCGTATCTCACAGGTGGTGGACATTGTCTGCTTTTAAAGAAAGCCAGGGGGAGAGAGCTACTACACGTATATGCACTCATGTTGGTGCTACATGATGGATATGCACAAAAATGGCTATGGTATAACAGAACAGGGACAAAAATATTCATCTGCCAGAGTGCAAGAAACATACTGAATTTAAATACTTTAATTTACATCAAATAAAACTCTACTAAATGCTGGAAGCTATTCCACTTTCTTCCCACACAAAGGGGTATTGGCTTGACAAGTCTAAGGGACCTTAGTAATGGTGTATAGTGTCAGACCCAACAGGATCAAATGTTGAACCCACACAATCTCTGTTATTCAGAACAAAAGCTCTAGCAGCGTGAGCTAAACCAGCTGATGAGTTGTTGTGTGCACTGTATATACTAACAGCATACCTCCAAGGGATATCTATTTTGTTGATTGTATTTGTAACCTTCAGATTCAGAATCCATCTGTGGATTATCAAAAATCTGTTCGGGAACGGATTTTTCATTGCCTGTGGGGGAAAAAAAACATTTCACTTTTGGAGAGTGATCTGCAGAAATCCGTGAATTAAATGAACTGCCGGATTTGAAGCAGATCCAAATTTGAAAATAAATTGTCCATCTGTAGCTTACAGTATCTAGCATTCGAGGTAGGTGACATGTTTGTAGAAATTCAACTCTGCTGTGAATTTCCAAGTTTCTTTCATCTATGGATTAGTCTAAAAAAGGCAGACTTATTTTAATCCAGTCCGAGGACTATATATCCCCTCACATCTCCCTCCAAATAACATGGAGAGTGACCTGTGCTCAGAAAGGAGCATTCCTTAGATACCTGGGAGATATGCAAAATATATTTAAAATACACCCCACGCTCCCTAAAAGGATTTCCACAAGTACTATATTGACAAGCCTAAGGAACATTGTGAGGAAGAGGGAACTGTTACGCCGGTGCTGCCTGCAGACAGACCCGTCCCCTGATCTTAAGGGGGAAGTGGTAATACACGCACCCGCAGCAAAGGGAGCGTGTCCGGAGTTTGGTATTAAGCATTGCCAGGCCAGATGTAGTAAGGTAGACAATACTTGCCGGTACCGGGTGTAGAAGTAGAATCGTGATTGTCACGCCGAGGTAAGGGAGCAGAGAGTGGAGAAAGATCGAAGTCCAAGCCGTGTTCGAGGGGAGCCAGAGAGTGCGTAATCCGAGGAGTGCCTAGGTCGGGAGCCAAAGTGGTAGAGTATCATCCATGCAGAGCGAAGACTGAGAGTACAGAGAAGCTAGATAAAGCAGGGAGGTCCAATCAGGAGCGGGGGCAGGTCAGGAGGAACTGCAGGAAGACTCTCCGGATTGGTGCAGCCATTACAAGCCAGGTGAATCTTAGTACTGCAGTGAGTACTCCCGCGCGGCATGCTGGGGTGGAGCCTGAGGTCCGGAGGGCAGGAAGAAGAGTGTGTACTGTGCACGCGCTCCGTAAGGGGCGTGTGCACACGACCCGCGCTGGAGGAGACAGCACGCATGTGTGCGGGGAGAAGGGAACGCGCCCGGCGCTGAGCAGGGGGAATCGCGGCGGAATCACTGATGGGGGTGATCCCGCGACGGCGGCAGAGACGTGGAACCGCAGAGGCCAGTAAGGCAGGGTTGAGGTATGCGTCCAGGGTTTCCCTAAAGGTAGAGAGTGTTCTGTGTGGGGGACGCAGGGGACACTGATTCCTAACAGGAACTAATGTCATGCCCAACAAGATCAAAACCCACAAATGGGGCTTTTCTGGTCAGTAGCTCTAGTAGTGAACTAAATCTGCTGGATAGCTCCACCTTTGAGCGCTACTGCACACACCTGTAGCTAATCTGGCTATTAGCATATCTCCCTGGTATCTCAGGTGAGCTCCTTTTTGTGCACAATGCACATTGAACTGGCCACTTGGAAGTGGATTGCTTTTAAAAGGAGGCCAGGAGAGTGTCCATGAGTATGATTAGCTGTTTACATGATGGGATATATATATATATATATATATATATATATATCCCATCATGTAAATAGCTAATCATACTCATGGACACTCTCCTGGCCTCCTTTTAAAAGCAATCCACTTCCAAGTGGCCAGTTCAATGTGCATTGTGCACAAAAAGGAGCTCACCTGAGATACCAGGGAGATATGCTAATAGCCAGATTAGCTACAGGTGTAAATATTGGCCCAAGCAGCACACGTTTGGTACTAGGTGGCGAGTAGATTTTTTTGTGTGGCGAGTAGATTTTTTGGTGATTTGTCAACCACTGTATATATATATATATATATATATATATATATACAGTGGTTGACAAATCACCAAAAAATCTACTCGCCACACAAAAAAATCTACTCGCCACCTAGTACCAAACGTGTGCTGCTTGGGCCAATATTTACTCGCCCGGGGGTTAAATCCACTCGCCCGGGGCGAGCAAATGTATAGGTTTGTCGAACACTGTATATATATATATATATATATATATATATATAAGAACAGAAAATTACAATAAGCGCAATCACAAAAAGATTAACAAATGATATAATTACCACATATACTGGAGGGTATACTACCTCACAATCTAACTTTCCCTGATTTAGTCTGCAGCCAAAAGATCTACCGCTCCACGGGCTGGTAACAGAAGGATATCCAAACAAGAATGACCTAGGCGCAAGTGAAGACAAGAAAAACAAACATAGGGTAATACGTTCTAACAATTTCACCGCCAGAGGGTAAGATATGCACTTACAGTGAGTAAAATATAATCTGGCCTTGTATCCACTCTGGGATCTGGAACAATTATGAAGAATCTGGAACAACCAGCAGCATCTCATCCGCAGGAAACGTATCCTCGTATGTAGTATCACATGTTGGAAGAGAAGTGGGACACATACATAGTGTAACACAGTTTATTATAAAATTAAATAAAAAATGACAATAGGTAAAATACTCACACTTTGTGAGTTATAGTAAAAGCGTTTGAGAATTTAGAGCTTCTCACACTCATCAAGGGTGGGTATCCGTGGATCTATACACAGTCTATATTAATTCCTTATATAATGTCCTTTTGACCACTTATGGTATTATGGCTAGCTGCCAAAGGTAAGGAGACACTTTTTAGGGCACTCCAAATAATGTCCAGAGCCTCTGAGGGCGGGGTACTCGCTCCGTTGTTGTGAGACCCGTAGGAAGGGGCCGTGTGTCTCTTTAACTGCACCTGATGTGCCAGTAGTACTCGCGCTACTTCAGGGGTACAGAGTGATGTTTCCCCTTCTGTTAGTATCAGTCCCGATCGTCTGTGGACTTTCCCGCTTCTCTGACTGCTCCCGTCCTCCGTGGCCGTCCGGCCACACGCGATGGCGTGATGACGTCACGCCGTCTCGCGAGATTCTGTGTCCAAATCCCCCGGCTCGCTGTGTGGTTCTACGTCCCAAACCTCCTTGATAGAAACATTTACCGTGAAAGTACACCGGTACAAATCACTGCCAGACAGCTGAATATTGCTGTCTATTCTCCCAGATGTCCTGTGTTCACTCTCAGTAGCTCAAAACCACACCCATATATATATATAGACGTGTGGTAACCAGGGGATCCTGGCCCTATGGTTCATTTTCTTTTTTTCCTTGCTGAAATCGTAGCATGGGTTTTATCACCAAGTAGAATCACATCCGCACCTTGTCAATGGTTGACACGGACGCTGCCGGGTTGCTAGAGCGCCTATGACGCATGCGCAATCACCTATGCCCAATTGTGTTTGCACCCTTCCCCTCTCTGTTTGTGTTTCGTTTGCGTCACTAGGGGTTCATTGCGCATGCGCACAGGAGTTGAGCTAGTGCGTTTACACGCGTACCCCTCCCCCCTTTTTAGCCAGGGACGCGATCGAGTCGCTAGGGATACACTGCGCATGCGCGCGTGAATAGAGACAAACAGAATACGTACAACCCCCCCCCTTTACTAGGGACGTGATCGGGTTGTTAGGGGTTCATCGCTCACAAGCGCAGTAGTGACGACAGTTAGAGGCCGTGCGCCCCCCCTCTCTGCCAGAGACGTGTTCGGGTAGTTTGGGGTAAGTAGCATAAGCGCGGTGGAAAGGGACTACTGACATGTTGCAAAACGGCACGACATATAGACACATATGCGGTCACGGTTGAGTCTGTCTGGTTGTCAACACAACACGTTCTGGTAGAGGCAATGCAGGCAACTTCTCTTATGATTGCACATTTATGTATTTATTAAGATCAAGATGTATATGCATGTTCTCTGTTGTTATACACTATGCATAGTTTGTTATGGTTACCAAGACACGATCAGGTTGCACAGTGACGTCACTATGTGGACAGCATTGGTATACCAGGTGACCAAACACACAAGGGTTCAGATCAAGGTGTTTCATTGGTGCTGGTCAGTATCAGTATGTTCGATTGGCTGTGACGTGTTGTGTGTTGTACCTGGGATGGTAATTTGGATTTTCTATGATTGTTTTCAGGTGATTTTATGTTTGTCTTTAGGGGTATATATGGGTGCTTGTATTAGTCTGTTGTGCACTGCCCTGAGGAAGGTCCCGTTGTGAGGACCGAAACGTTGGCGGCCCTGTGTTTCATAATACACATTTTTTACATCAACTTTGCAGTGTGCTGTCTTCTTTGGTCATCAGGATCCCCTGGTTACCACACGTCTATATGCTACATATGGGACAAGCATCTGCCTCCTAACCAAACCGTGAGTGCAAATCTCCATACTATGACTATATATATATATATATATATATATATATACAGTGTTCGACAAACCTATACATTTGCTCGCCCCGGGCGAGTGGATTTAACCCCTGGGCGAGTAAATATTGGCCCAAGCAGCACACGTTTGGTACTAGGTGGCGAGTAGATTTTTTGGTGATTTGTCAACCACTGTGTATATATATACAGTGATGATATGATCTACAACTTGAGTTGGTTACTCTGAATAACCGAAAGGCGTGTATTACTCGCATAAAATGTGAGTAAGATCACTACTATTTACTGAAAGGAAAAAAGTTATATATACTCCTGCGCACGGAATCAGTTAAAAAAGAACCCTAGTTCTTAGAGGTCAAGAGATTTCAAATGAGACCACACTCTAAATGTGTGCGATGCAAATATACTTTTAATAATATCAAAAACCTAATAGTTCTGAAAATAAAATACAAAAATATGAAATTATCCCAGCTGGGTAATAAATAAACCAAATAATATTTAAACTCATAAAACTTAATCAAAAAAATGCCCTAATAGGGGCTGGTTAAAACAAAAACTTGTTACTTGCAAAATGATTAAGCATACATATATTGTATTTGCATATACATGGGTAACAATCTTAAAGATCTTCTAATGTCCACCCTAGTATAACAGGTGCATCCACTTAGAACTACTTGTTAGAAAATCCAAAAATGATAAGTTCTTTAGTGTATATCCCAGTATTGGTGGAAACACTGTGAGTTGTGCTAAATTGGTATAAGTAATATGGGGAATGGCAACACTGTGTGCTTCTGTTATCTATGATGTTATTTGCTGGCTGGGCAAGAGGAAAGAGATGTCAAATACTGTAAGTCACAGATCTCTTGAGCAGACTTTGTGCACTCTGTTTTTCAACCCTCATAGAGTGAAGATGTATTCAGGTGTGTGTTTAGGCAAAGCTAGTGAGTAGCATTTCACCTAGAGCCTACACAGCTCTTAGCACATTAATCCCTGTCTCCACTGATAGTGCAGATATGGGTGCTTTACCTCTTCACTTTGCCGCTCCTAGCTTTAATATGCAGTTGCTGCCGGGATCCTGAGGGGTACTACGACTCACTTGCTGTCTCACTTCCCCCTCCATTGCTCAGCCAGAGTGTTTGTTGGACCGCGTCTTCACCGTGATGTCAGGGTGCGTCTGCAACTTCCGCGTCTTGCGTGTGATGCCTGCGTCTCACGTCTCCTGCCACAGCCGTTCATCCGGTGTTGGCGCCAACAAGATTTTTTTGAAAATTCCTCCTCTCACTTCTACGCATGTAGCGCTTCTACCACTGGTTGTAGATGCTTGAAAAAATTAACCCTACGCGTTTCTCCCATCCAAGGGCTTCGTCAGGGATTGTAATTACATGTTCTAGTGGTTCCTCTTTATAGGGTCAATTTTGAGTATACGCCCTCATTTAAACAAACTAAGATTTGTTAATTAACTTGATTGATGGACACAATGTGTGCACATGATGTAACATAACAGAGAACATCTAAACAGCATATTAGCTTCAAACTGCAGTATATAGTAGAATCATGATGTTTGATCTACTCCACGATTTTATATTATTTATGATGTCTGCTAATTGAAAGTGATCAATAATATCCATGATTATACATGTTGTTTCTAGCAATGGCAGTGTTACAATTGTTATCAAAATTTCAGAGAGAAAGAATTACACATTATATTTCTCATTCTACCTTTATAAAACAGTTATACAGTAACTCTGTATTTAAAAGGAGAACATGAAGTCTTAATTATTCAAAAAGGAACAAAAGAGGTAAAATAAATAAATAAAATTTAGGGGGGATTACTATTACATGTCGAACTTCTTTCCATATTTCAATCTAAAAAATACATTCTAACCTACAGGAAAAAGAGGAATTTAATGAAAAAATTATTTTTCATGAAACAATGTCAGGACTATGTAGACAGATATACTTGGAGACAGATATACTTTGAACACAGATAGTGCAAATGAAAGAAAACATTCTATGTGAAGTTAATGCAAGCTCTATGAATACAGGACAGTACATACCTTTTTATTATTCTTTTATATTATTTATTTTTTTACCACAGTATTTTGCGCTCAGTACTTTTATTTATATATATATATATATATATATTCATATATGAATATATATATATGAATATATATATATAGTGGCGTGAAAAAGAAAGTACACCCTCTTTGAATTCTATGGCTTTACATATCTGGACATAATAACAATCATCTGTTCCTTAGCAGGTCTTAAAATTAGGTTACTCATTGTGCCTACATAATTATATGTAATGCTCTGTGTACACAGTCAGCGCTATGAAATACAGTAAATATTTTATGCTAGCAGGAACAAGTGAATTTCATCTTCATTAAGGTAGTATTATGATGGAATAACTGCCCTAAATCATCAATGTAATTACAATATTGTGAATTTAAGGAATTTATTGAGTTTGCGTGTAGTAATAGTAGCTACCCCGTACTTGAGCATCACTACATTTAGTTGATCTTCACGGGACTAGTGCATCTACATGTGTAATACAAATGTTGTAGAAGTAGCGGCTCAGTGAATAAAGCCACTGACTCAGATAACAACACAGAGTTTGAATCATGGGAACCTGATTTAATTCCTGGTGTCAGTTCCTTGTGACCTTAGGCAAGTCACCTTATCTGTCTGTTCCTCAGGCATCAAACTCACAGATTGTAAGCTCTTCTGTGCAGGGAGGGGTTGCGTTTGTAAAAATCCTATGTACTGCTTACCACTCGCTATACTTTAATTGTGAAGCGTTTTGCATCCCAATCAGAGAAAAGCGCTATGTGAATTGAAGTTATTATTATTAATAATAATAATAATTAATGCAACATAAGTTAACATAGGTGGAGATTCACTAAAGTTCGATGTGAGTTTTTGTACTACAATCCTGCAGTCTTGCAATTGAATCATTGGCTGTTAAAATGAGATAGTGTTGCAACAACCCATATTCACTCACGAGTAAGTCCCAGAAATTGT
This sequence comes from Ascaphus truei, assembly GCF_040206685.1. NCBI lineage: Eukaryota > Metazoa > Chordata > Amphibia > Anura > Ascaphidae > Ascaphus > Ascaphus truei. The sequence goes on from NC_134483.1 coordinate 394,901,229, forward strand.
GTTATTTCCCAGAGTTAACTATTTCACTACATAGTGAAGCTGGGATGCATAACATATAGGCCTTAATTATGCCATTTGCATCCAACTTTTTAAACTAGATATAATGAAAAGAAAATAATACTAACTTTTTAATGGTAGTAAAATAGGATTAACGCAACATTATTTGATTTAGTGAATACGGCTTTAATTAATGGGGGTGCAACTTTAAATTAACATTCCGTTAAATACGCTAACGCTCTTTAATGGATCTGCATAAAAACAATTTCAATTGTTTGTCATAATTAATTAAGGACTCGTTTTTAATGCCTTTTCTAAAATACTCCTATCAGTGCCACAAATATCTTTACATATCATTTTTATGGTGACTCCTATGGTGAAAGAGTTATAGATGTAGCAGATGGCATTACCTACATTAGCATGAGTTAACACACAAAATAATTCATTAAATAATCTGTGTGTTATCTCCTCAACAATTATTTTCAATAGCACTACTGTTAAATAACCTGCCAGAGTTCATTCAATGCATTGCGATTGCGCTACTAGGTGCAATAATGTCTGCTACAGTACAGTACATTGGTAAATTGTTCCATGAAGGGGAGAAGCATGAGTTCTTGTGAATGAGCTTACTAATGATCTGTTAGGCTAAGGTGGTGCAGCCAAACAATCTTCCCTTCTTGTGAAACATATGCACAATTCTGAATGTCATAGAAAAAAATACCATGGCCCTTATTTTATACAGTGCCATCATAGCACTGATCAGGAACTACCGCACACAAAATCTAACTTTATAGAAAAAAGGTTCATGTCTTTTAAGGGCATGATGAGGTCCCATTTTGTGCACTTTGACTACATCAGTTAGGCCTCGGATATAGTAAGCGCTTAGGTGCTGCTGCTCGCTCTCGCTTGCTGACGCTCGCGCTACCAGGAGCTTTTTGCTGTCCTGACAGAGGAGAAAGCAAGCACGCTTGGGAGGCAGGTATCACTGTGTGTGTGTGTCACTTGGTAGCTGTCAGTGTGTGTGTGTGTGTGTGTGTGTCACTTTGAAGTGGTCTGTGTGTTTGTGTGTCACTGGGGAACCTGTGTGTGTAAATGTGTATGTATATTATATAATATTTCAAAAATTAAAAAAAAAGACATGTTGTGAGAATAAATTATTTATTAACATTGTGCAACTTTGATAAATATATTCACGCACGCACGCACGCACGCAAACATACACATGCATACACATACACACACACATGCATACACACACACATTATATATATACACACACATACATTACACACACAATAATCTACTGTAACTGCTCCGCAATCTGTATACACACACACACACACACACATATATATATATATATACACACAGTGGTTGACAAATCACCAAAACATCTATTCGCCACACAAAAAAATCTACTCGCCACCTAGTACCAAACGTGTGCTGCTTGGGCCAATATTTACTCGCCCGGGGGTTAAAGCCACTCGCCCGGGGCGAGCAAATGTATAGGTTTGTCGAACATTGTATAAATATATATATATATATATATATACACACACATACATATATATATATATACACACACACACACACACACAATGCACACACACACACACATATATACACATGCATACACATACACACACACACAATGCACACACACACATATTATATATACACATATATATATATATACACACACACACACACTGTCAAGGATTGGACTTCGGCTGAAGTGGATCCCAGTGGCAGGAACAGCAGGGAGCGAAGTCAGGAAACAAGCAGGGGTCCGAGGCAGGCGGCAGGTAGCGAAGTCAGGAAACAAGCAGGGGTCCGAGGCAGGCGGCAGGGAGCGAAGTCAGGAAACAAGCAGGGGTCCGAGGCAGGCGGCAGGTAGCGAAGTCAGGAAACAAGCAGAGGTCGGCAACGAGGAAACTGGAACAGGAGGATAGCAATAGCTAGCACAGCAGTAAACACAGGAACCTTGCAGATTCTAAGGAACCAGTATAAACAGGCTAAGAGGAACAGGAAAGGGAGGTTTATATAGGCAGGCTGGGAGGTGGAGCACAGGTGCAGAGGTGTCAGGTATCAGAGTCTGAAATGTTCCTTAGTTTAGCAGCAGCACTCCCGGTGGGCAAGTATAGGTACTGCAGGCTAGAACCAGACATTGAGAGTGGCGGCAGTCCCGGTGGCCAAGCATGGGAACAGCAGGCTAGAAAATATGACACACACACAAATACACATTATATATATACACACACATATATATATATATACACACACACACACACACAATGCACACACACACACACACACACACACACACAATGCACACACGCGCACACACACACACACACACACACACACACACACAATGCACACACACACAATGCACACACACACACACACTTGCACACACACATACATTATATATACACACACATACACACACACATACACACACACATTATATATACACATATATAAACACACACACACACAAATACACATTATATATACACACACACACAATGCACACACACACAATGCACACACACATGCACACACACACATATATACACATGCATACACATACACACACAATAAACACACACACAATGCACACACACACACAATGCACACACACACACTTGCACACACACATACATTATATATACACACACATACACACACACATACACACACACATTATATATACACATATATACACACACACACACACACACACACACAAATACACATTATATATACACACACACACAATGCACACACACACATGCACACACACACACACACACATATATACACATGCATACACATACACACACACACACACACACACAATGCACACACACACAATGCACACACACACAATGCACACACACACACACTTGCACACACACATACATTATATATACACACACATACACACACACATTATATATACACATATATATACACACACACACACACAAATACACATTATATATACACACACACACAATGCACATACACACACACACACACGAGACAGGGATCGGGGCAGAAGGGGGACAGGGACTGGAGCAGAAGGGGGACAGCGATCGGGGCAGAAGGGTGTGAGGGACCGCAGCAGAAGGGAGACAGCGATCGGGGCAGAAGGGGGAGAGGGACCGGAGCAGAAGGGGGACAGTGATCGGGGCAGAAGGGGGAGAGGGACCGGAGCAGAAGGAGGACAGCGATCGGGGCAGAAGGGGGGGAGGGACCGGACCAGAAGGAGGACAGGGACCGGAGCATCACCCTCTCCCCCCCTCCTACACAGAAACACAGACACACACAGACACACACAGACCTCTGTGTTGCCGGTGAAGGACCGGACCGCTTCCCCGAGCGTCAAATTTCAGTTTGCCGCTCTCGGAAGAGTTTCTACTACTCAGCGCGCATCAGCGCGCATGCGGAGGGAGAAACTATAGCCGTGCTGATAACAGATGCTTTCTGCATCTGTTCAGTGCGGCTCAGCCCGCCTCAGCCCGCCTCAGCGACGCTGAGTGCACTATGTCCTGGGCCTTAAACAAACAAAATGTGCTATCATACTCCTAGCATTTGCTCTCTGATATTCTTATGCTTTGCTTTGTCTCAATCCTGGTGTTACATTACGTTTGATTCAGAGTGTTATCAAGTGATGTTAACACCATTGTAGAATTGGTAAAATTAGTCAAATACAGTACAATGTTAACATAAGGAAAAAAATAATACATGTACAGTAGCTGTTAAAACGGCAAATACACTGTAATACATTAGTTTATATCACAATTACTTGAGAGGTTTACAAATATGTAAATATACAACATACACAATATTTAGGTTTCATAAGGAAGGTATATAGAGAAAAAATAAATAGTGAGATAATCTAAGAAGGTGAAGAAAGGAAATAAAAACTAATTTTCTTTCTCACAACAGAGGAACAAGTATACCAACAACTGTCAGATGTTATAATTTCTGCTATATACAATCTACACTACATGCTGTCCAATGCATTCTATTAATAATTTTTATATTGTATTGATTCACTTTTAAGATCATTTAGGCTAGAAATAGCTGACTGAATGAAATTCAACCAATTTTCTTCATAAATTGAAATGTTTATATTAAAAAAAAATCAGATACAGCATGGATACAAATATAAGTATTTAAAGTTGGGGGAATGGTACTATTTTTATATTTGTTATAAATAAAGAGAATCTATAACATTTTTACCTGTATAAGTTTCTAATTCTAATCGGGTAGTTCAATTACTTAATACCTCTTTAAATATATATTTTAAGCAATTGATGTTTAATTTTGACCAAATAGAACATAATACAGAATATTAAAATGACTAAATTTAATAAGTTAATTTAACCATAGGGAAAATTGTTGTTTAAGATATGCATTAATATTAAATGGTTCACATCAAAAATTCTAAACAATTCTGCTATTTTCAGTAACTGGATTAGCTCTCTCTTCCATCCTTCCTATAAAAGCTTAGTATGGTTAATTTACAAAAGTTGGCAGAAATATTTAATTTTTAGATGCCCACTGTTGAAAGCATGAATATATTCTGTTTGTGCCAAACAAAAATCTGCCGCAATGTTAATTAAATGTTATTTGATATACTGTATCTTAAAGTCTAAATTTTGTGACTAAAGCAACAGTTAAAGAATGTTATATACTCTATCATAATTTGTTTCACTTTACTCTTTCCTAACCCCTACCATTTATAATGTACAGTCCCTACATCAGGATGCAAATTGATGAATAATAGACTGAGATGAGCATAAGTGGAAATTGTTCTCTTAATGTCAATTTAGTGGCAAAACGGTAGAGATGGATGACATTTTTGCCAAAATTTGAATCGGATTTTCGAGTTCCTTTAGCCACGGATTCTACCACCCACCACCACACAGGTTTGATTTGGATGTATCTGGCTAGATTTTTTTAGTGCCCATTCCACCTTCGGAATTTCATGCGGGAATCAGATTTTGATAAAACCAGGGCAGAAAAATCCACGGGTCAGATTTTGACAGTTTTGCCCATCAGAACAAAACAGTATTTTGTAGCTTTTAAGTCATAACTCCCTAGTGTTTCTTTTTTTTTTTTAAATTAAAGTCTTGCTTTATGGTTTTTTTTATTGTAAGACTTGTCTGGAATTCTCAGTCTACTGATATTATGTACAAGTATCACACTGTTTTACTGTGGTATGATGCCTGCTGATGTTTCTTTTCAGTTCCCTAATACATTTTTTCCCATAGTACCTTTCCTAGTGTAAAAGCAAAAAATATAAACGAATACATTTTCTCTTCACAGATTACACACAGTTATTAACAATATGACGGGTCAGTTGCATGGCCTGTGGATTGCTCCCTGCAGGAAGGCAACTACAATGACATCTTCTGTGTTCAACTGAAGGATATATTGATTTTTTTTTAACCACATGAACAAAACAGAGGGGGAAAAAATGAATTTCTCCAATTTTCCAGATTTTGAAAATGAATCAATTTATTTAAACTCTTCAACACCGGTGCCAAATGATGAAGACTGCAGCTTGCCATTAGCAATTGTTTTTACCTTAGCACTTGCCTATGGAGTTGTGTTGATCCTTGGACTCTCCGGAAATTTGGCCCTCATTATCATCATCTTAAAGCAAAAGGAAATGCGTAATGTCACCAATATTCTTATTGTAAACCTCTCATTTTCTGATCTGTTAGCAACAATCATGTGTCTCCCCTTTACCTTGGTTTACACGCTAATGGACCACTGGATTTTTGGGGAAGCTATGTGCAAGCTGAATGAGTATGTACAATGTGTTTCAGTAACAGTTTCCATTTTTTCTTTGGTTCTTATCGCTGTGGAACGTCATCAACTGATAATCAATCCTCGTGGATGGAGACCTAGTAATAGACATGCCTGCATTGGAATCGCAGCAATATGGATTGTAGCTATGGCTGGTTCTTTACCTCTTATGGTGTACAGTGTTTTAACTGATGAACCATTCAGAAACATAACCATTGAATCATATATAGGAAAATATGTTTGCCTAGAAGAATTTCCACAGGAAGAATTCAGACTATCTTATACAACTTTACTGTTTGTGATACAGTACCTTGGGCCCCTTTGTTTTATTTTTGTATGCTACACAAAGGTAAAATGTTTCTGTATTTATTTCCAATAAAACTTGATACACTTAAATCATTCCAGATCTTCACATTTCTCTGTATCTTTTATTTTTTTTTAGATATTCCTAAGGTTAAAAAGACGAAACAACATGATGGACAAGATGAGAGACAATAAGTACAGATCCAGTGAAACAAAAAGAATCAACATCATGCTTTTATCCATAGTGGTGGGATTTGCTGTTTGTTGGCTGCCTTTTTTCATCTTCAACTTGGTGTTTGATTGGAATCACGAGGCAATTGCAACCTGCAACCATAACTTATTATTTTTGATATGCCACCTAACCGCAATGATCTCCACATGTGTGAACCCTATTTTCTATGGATTCCTTAACAAAAACTTTCAGAGGGATTTACAGTTCTTCTTTAATTTCTGTGATTTTAGATCTAGGGAGGATGATTATGAGACTATAGCTATGTCTACCATGCAAACTGATGTTTCTAAAACATCTCTGAAGCAAGCAAGCCCAGTAGCATAAAAAGGATGATGTAATGACTGTCTAGTGGCAGTAAATGTGTTGAAAATGTTTATCCAAAAAAAAGCACAAATTCATTACACAATTAATTTTCATATAAAGATGTTCCTAGCACCAAACACCGTTGACACTAGCATGACACTGGGACTCCTGGAATTTTCAGTAATAGTTGAAGCAACAACTTCCACACAATTTAAAAAATGGGATAAATGTTGCTTTTTGTTACTGTATAGTCTGACACTTTTTGCCACAATTTTGTTAACGAAAGTTCTGCAAAAATATAATTGTCCTCCAGAGCCATTGTGCAACTATGTGGTGTTGACACTGAGAACAACCTTAAATATGATGATCACTTAAATATGTATAATATTGTAGGAGGTATTTATTATGAGAGTGACTTTTGTACCTATTATACAGTAACAGACATGGATGTATCATACACAATACTATTTTATATCACATTAATATACATAGTGGCATAGTCTTGGACACCAGTCAGTTGTGAGGTAGTGCAAAGTATTTGCTTTGTATTTGCAACACAATGACATTGACTAATACAGGACAGGCAAAAGACTTGATACAAACATACATATTTTGTTCAGTTCTTCACATATCAGGACATTTTTTTTCCCTTAACTAAGTAGCTTTACAAGCCAAAATTTAAAAATGAATTGTCCATTTGGAACAGACACGAGTTTGAGCTTCAGCATCATATTTTGTAACCTACAGTCAACCTCTCAGATGATAAATCAGCAAAGTAAATAAATGCATTGCAGACTCCTCTCTCAGAGAAGGGGTAAAAGTAAGATGAAACTTGTGTGCTCATGCATTTTGGAGCCTATGTATTAATGCAGAAAAGTGTTCTTGAATGCAGAACTTACGTTTTGTTGAAATTTGAAACACCCCATTGCAGTATAATCATACAGTAGTACATAAAAATATCACTAGTGAGCACATTCACATGTCTCAGACAGGTCTGCAACATGATTTTCACCATTATCTCCTAGCATACAGTGCTTCCACTGCAGCCAGGGATTATGGGAAATGACATGCAAATGAGCATACAGTGTCACCTTTTGCTTCATGTCCATTATAATTATAGAGTGTCTTAGCATGGGCCTAAGAGACCCTGATTAAAAATTACCAATTTTAATTCCAAAATTGTGGTCATTTACTAATATTGTTAGTTGTAGAAAACCACAAATTGTTATTCAAGTTTACTCTTGTTTTTGGTAGGCTTGAGATTTCATTCTGATAGTGAATAAAGCAACCTGTGAAATTTGTGATGCATTGTGGACTGCGTAATGCATGGCGGTAAGAAGCAGTTCAAACTGTTACCTTAAAAATCCTTACTTGCCATGTATGTATTGCAATAATAATAAATACAACTTACCCTTTTAGTCAATGACATACTATCTACATAAATGCAGAGTATAACATTTGGTCAGAAAATTGCACTGAGAAACGACAGTTTGTGGATTTTTTTTTATTTGTGACACTATTTAGCATTTGTTCTTGACACCCCATAATTCCCATTTTGTTTAAATCTGTAAGCAATTATGAATCATGCTTTCACCCCTTAAATTCTCTTCTGAAAAAAATGTTTCTTTCTTTGTTGCCCATCATAGCCATCAAAGTTTTTTATGCAGGAAAGTATGGTAACGCTCTTTAAATATACATAGGTGTATTTGTTTATGGAAGCAGTGAAGCAGTGTGGGCAGCTTGTGTTGAGAGGAGTGGAGGAGGCATTCAAGCTTGTGTGGGGGTCGAGCCCCCGGACCATGCACTAACAGCCTGTGATTAGCTTCAGCTGCTGAGGGACATATTAAGCAATGAACATAGATGTTCTAGCTCAGGCCTGCACAACACACGGCCCGCACAACATAGCTTTGCCCGCTTTCCCCCTCCTCCTCCCTCCCAAGCCAGCACTATCATCTCCCTCCCCCACCCACGAGCCTGCTCTCCCCCTCCTCCCCACACCCCCCGAGGCTGCCCTCACGAGTCTATGAGGACGGCAGGGTAGAAGTCTGCTGTTAGAGAGCACGCGTGTGCGCTTCTTCCCTCATGTGCAGTCTGCCTGCTCTGCTCAGTCTGCTGCCCGCCGCCTCCACCTCCACTGCCTCAACCGATGATATGATGATGTGAGATTAAGAGAAGGTGGGCGATGTGAGATGCAGAAATGAGAGTGATGTGTGATGCAGGGGGGAGAGTGATGTGAGATGCAGGGGGGAGAGTGATGTGAGATGCAGGAGGGGAGAGGGTAATGTGAGGTGCAGGGGGTATGGTGATGTGAGAAGCAGAGGAAAGAGGTTTATGTTAGATGCAGGTAGAGTGGGTGATGTGCGATGCAGGGGGGAGGAAGATGTGAGATGCAGGGGGGAGAGGGTCATGTGAGGTGCAGAGGGAGGGTGTCTGGTATGACCATGCTCATATCTCCCATAGCATCCCACATCATCATCATATCTCCCCCAGCATCCCTCATCATCATCCTCATATATCTGGGGGGGGGGTGATATGATGATCTGGGGGGGGAGAAGATATGATGATGAGGGGTGCTGGGGGAGATATATGAGGATGATGATGAGTGGTGCTGGGGGAGATATATGAGGATGATGAGGGGTGCTGGGGGAGATATATGGGGATGATGAGGATTGCTGGAGGAGATATATGATGATGATAAGGGGTGCTGGGGAGATATATGAGTATGATGATGAGGAGTGCTGGGGGAGATATGATGGTGATGATGAAGGGTGCTGGGGGAGATATATGAGGATGATGATGAGGGGTGCTAGGGGAGATATATGAGGATGATGATGAGGGGTGCCGGGGGAGATATGATGATGATGATTTTACCCGTGTGGCCCAAATCTGTTTTCCTTGGAGCAGTTCGGCTCTTCTCACTTTACAAGTTTTGCAGGCCTGTTCTAGCTAGTGAAGCTCAGCAGGGAGAAGCGAGCTAGCTTGTTGAGAAACCCTGATTGTAAAAAAACAGGGTCACTTTGGATGGTCAAGGCATGCAGACTTCCATGCAGTTTTTCAATTACTGTTCACAGAAATGTACAAAATCAGTTGCTATATTCTTCTTCTCTGTCTCGATTTTTTTAAAAGTCAATTCATGCTCATTCAAGAAACAAAAGATCACATGTAGCCTGACTCACGCATTGTGGGACCAAGCCTGCATACTGTCCTAGTTCCTTGGCAAGCTGCAGGCAAACTAAGTATGTACAGTAGTAGGAAGATGCATCAGACCATAAAGTTGCAAAAACGGTTTCTGCTAGTGTATACACTGAATCCCTGCAGAACATAAGTCAAGCTACATTATCAATTTCCGGAATGGGTAAAGTATCTCTGTAACAAATTCTAAAAGACCGCTGTGCCTCTTATCAATGTCTCTTGATTGCTTTTATTTAAATAAGATAAAAACATTGCTTTCAATTTATTTTATATTGGATAACTCTGCCACTGTTTTGTGCACCAGTTTGTATCAATTTTGCAACCAGAAGATGTTGATTGAAAAAATTACTGTAGTTCATCCCAAATCAGCTGTAATGAATACAGCTTATTCTGGTTCTATAAAACACTTTATTTTAATTTGTTTATTTGTAGTTGTTTTACTGAAGCAGTTAGCGAGTCAGGTTAGAAAATGTTGCCCTGGTATAAAAGTAGCTCTCAATAGGGGCTAAGGATCAAGGCAAATTGGAACAAAATTCATTAAAATTGTAATTTAATTAATTAAACTGTATGTTTTTCCATTTAAAATCACCATAAAACAGAATAGAATTTGATGCAATGAAAATGGGGAGTTTTCGCTGTATAATTTAGAACATACTCTACAAAACACATTTCACTTGCATGTTTTCTATTTGTCCCAATATGCGTGTCTTGCCTTTCTCTCTCCTCTCTAAAATGTGCAATCTTGCATGCTCAGGGGAGGTGAAGTCTCTAGTTGGACATTTCAAAATTAAATGTAATATTGCAGTTTATTAATTAGCATGTGGGTACCTAATTTCGCAATATTTCTGCATTGCCATAACCAAATCGCAACTTAAAATGACATTGACGCATTTTATGGACATGCACATAGGCTCCTAAAAAAAGCATTTGTAATGATTGTCAATACAGATGCAGCCACCAGTATCCGATGACTTGCCTGAGAAAATCTGGGGCAATCTCCCAGTAAAACAATTCTGTGAGATTTCTGCAGCCAAACTAATGGCCCATCGGATTAACACAAACTGGATGGGACTGCAGGGACCCCCGCTGTGTTAATCCGATGGGCCATAAATCTGTCTGCAGAATCTCACAGAAATGTTTCAGCATTTACTGAGAGATAGCAACAGTATTTTCCCAAGCAAGTCATCGAATACTGGTGGCTGCACCTGTACATATAAATAATTTGCACTGATTTTAATCATTGAGCGATTTGGAGAATGCTAGTTAAAGAAGTTAGCAATAAGTGTAAGGACTCATTTTGCACCACTTTGGAAACATTACCGGTTAAGGAATGTTATGAGCCAAGAGATTTAGGGGTTATGTATCAATCTCCCTGCTGCAAGATTGAAGCAAACAAACTGCACTATATACCTCAAAATTCAAAATCCAATTGCATCATACTGGACTTTTTTTCCCCTACTGTAAATCTGGTGCAGCTTCTGTGCTCTACTAACGTTTTACAGCCAAGGGACTTTGAAACAATCCCCCCAGTGTCATACTGAGTCCTTATTGACTGAGGACTGCAAACTTCAGCTAATTAGACCAGCTGTGGGGACTCTGGGGAAGATGATATACTGCAGTAGCTCAGGTAAATACTCTTATCAGAAATGTTTCATCACCATTGTTATTGGATAATATATATTAATTGTTAGAAATATTTTACACAGATAAGATATATATTATATATATATATATATATATATATATATATATATATATATATATATATATATATATATATGAACATTGTATTATATGTGTATTGTTAAACTACATTTTATGGTTACGAATACTGCCCTACATTTCTTTCTATTTTAGGAACTTTTTATATAGCTGTGCTTAATAGTAATACTGTAGCATGTAGTGTATACAGAAAAATCAGAAAAGAAGAAGAACGGGCATCATGTAAACATTGTGTGCATCTATATATTCACAATATTCTTTAGGGGTGCGGTCTTACGGCAGTTTTTGAGGATAGTTAACCCAAATAGCATAATTCTGATATTGCATGTGTTAGCAATAGCATTAGTGTAAAGATACTTGTCAATTATGTATATTGTCTGGACATCTTATAACAATTTATTGAACTACTGTAGATAATTTAGCTTTTCATTCCCACCAAAGTATACACTGTATAGCACAACATATGTGAAGACCCATATAAAGCATAATGTTAAAGAAGGAAGATAATTGCTTTTCTATCTTACAAGTGTCAAAAAGCTCCTCCAGGTCTGAGCTAAGGGAAATCTCCCTAGATAAAATATAGGACAATATAACTTGACTAAAATGTGAGTGTCCAAATAAAAATTTCTTTGCATTGAAAGATCACCCAATGTTACCATCCTGATTTTACGCATACTGCATTTACAGTAAGTAAAATAGATGTATCAAATTAACATATTTTGCAAATCTTAATTCAAATGAACTCATTACTGTTAAACGTGGTAGTGCTCTGGCATTTACTACCCATCTCAACAGAGCACACTTGGAAGCCCACAGAACAGTCTCACAGGTGGGTCTGTTTCAAACTGGCCATGCAGTATATGCATATTTGATTATATGACAGTTTGGCCAACTCAAGTGTAAAAGGTTTATAGTACATTTGACAACCAAATTCTACAATGCCAAAATTGATTTAAGTTTTTTATGTATTAAAATGAGTTTATACACAGAAAAATGTAAATACAAATGTAAAGCGTACCATACAGTATATGCGACCTCTGGTATATTTATCATGCTGGTAGATCATTGTGTGGTTAACGTAAAGGTGTTTGCCATTTATATCATATCTGGTCTGATAGTGCCTTTTTGGACTCAGATTACAAATGATAAAATAATTAAATAACACAATTTTCATAAATATATGAAGCTTAGGAAATCTCATATTTTCACTATATAATGCTGTGCTTAAAATGTAAAACACAATGTTTGAAATTTGTGGCATAGATGACATCTATATAAATCTGGCATCAATAGAACAATACAGTATAAGTATCTATGTATAAGTGTCAAAGAAAAAATATCTTTATTTTTTAGGCAACTCTTTAGTAAACCATTTATTCTTTTCATCGATCACGTTTTGCCTCTCTTTATCATGCTGCGGCATTCTGCTTGCATTTTTTTATATAGCGCAAACATGACAGCTGTTTCATGCTTTGGGAAATGATGGAGTTGTCAAATGGGCTAAATAGTTTATAAGAAGAAATCCAAAAATATTATTTAGAAATGCTTGACCTTTATGCATTTCCCTTTAAAATGTTATTATTAATTTATTTTTAGAGGGGAGGGGTGTTTTTAGCAAGCCAGTATTCAATATTGTAACCTCTCATTCATAGGGGCCTATTGTAGTAGCTTCAAGTTTGCATGTGTAGCTTTTCAGAAAGCTTTAATAATATGGCAAACTCGCTGGAGAAGTGCTTCTCCTCTACTGGTAGCGCTCCCGCACAGATAAACCATGCGGGAACACAAAAAATGCTTAAACTCACATATTTTTAAATATCAAACAATTCTAGTAGGTCCGAGATTGAAATCACGACTCCAACTTGCAAGCAACTCGCAGGTCATCACCTCAAGGGTGTTGAGATGGGATCCGCAATGTGACTTTGAAGAAAAAATATATTGTTGCTGCATCAGATTGAAGCCGGGAGTCTCCGGAGCTGACACTCATTAATACCAGCTCCGGAGACTCATTGCTTCCATCCTATGTACTGTAATAAACATACAATTAAAGTGAGCATCATTACCTTAGCAGCTAACCACTAGGATATTGAAGGGGTTAAATACCAGTGCCTGGTTTATTGGTGGTAGAGGGGCTGGGTGAAGGTGTTAATTGGCCCGTGGTGTATGTTTGGCCTACCGGAAGGGTTGCAGAAGGAGTTAGCCCCTTCATTGCCTTACCGGTTACTAAGGCTAAGATAATGAAGGGGTTTCCTCTCCCGCTACCCACCCGGTAGGCATAAACACCCACCACAGGTCAAATACCACCTTCATTCACCCCTCTGCCGCAAATAAACATTAAAAACAATATAAACCCCTATACTAGCCAATACACCCAGTGATTGCCAGTGTGGCTACCTATGCCCTCAATGGGAGCAAAGATAACACCAATAGCAATGAATAGATACCCTACGACCCAGCCCCTCTATCCCCAACAACCCACCCACCCCCCTCCTCTAACACACAAAGTACAGTAATGGGCAAAATCCCTATTATCCAGATCTGAATAACAGCACTTTTGCCCATAAAAAAGAAAACATTATGTTGTTATGATAATCTTCACTCAGTGTACTGTAAAACAGGATGGAATATCAACAGGAGCAGTTACCTGATGCACATACTGTATTATAACTTCTGCTGATATGTATGTTGCTCCAGCTTTTCCTTTTTATTTATGCCGACATGTCCACAAGGTTTGAGGTGGTGCCAACCTCCAGGATTAACGATCTGCGGCATATATAAGAAATGTGTACGATTTGTAATACACAATATGATACAGTGGACTTCCAAAAATAGAGTATAATACCAAAACACTTTTTTTCATACCCTTAGTACTTTGGACAGTTGTATAATTTTTTTAATGATTATAAAATGTGTAAAACATAATGGGCCTCATGCAGAGAGCATAGAATTTTAAAATGGGTGAATTTCATAAAAAGTAGCTTTTTTGGAGAGTTTTATTCTCCATATGCAGAAAAGTGCGAATTCTGCTATGTTTAACATGGATGCGTGTGGCGAGTTTAAATTGGCGAGATGCGCGCTTCAGAAACGTGTAAAAACAAATTCGCGCCTTTTTTTCCCCCTTTACTATAGGCGGCGAGCGCCATCTTGCCATCTTTTCCTGGCGCGGCAAAAATGCGAGAATCGCGCCATTTTTTGGCGCGAACAGCCGCTACTTGCCGTTCGCACCTCTCTGCATTCGGAGAGTTTTAAAAATGGCGAGATGGAGGTTCTCGCCAGCCGCGAGGCGAATTTTAGCAATTGAAAAAACAAAATGGCGCGTTTTTCGGAACTCGCCATTTTCTGCCGGTTTCTGCGCGAAATTGTACAAAAAATGGCGAATTTCGAAATAACGATGCTCTCTGCATAAGGCCCAATATTCCAGTTCTATACATTGTATGGGGTGCCGATGTCCGGTATAAAGTTTAAATGTCCTGGTCATGTGAGATTTAAACTTTACGGAGATACCGGCACCCCAATCGGCCTGTAATTGAAGAACCAGGGGGTCCCCGAGGCTAAAATTAATGCTATTCAACTACGGAGACTCCTTGCTTCAAGACTGTGTTATTAAAATGTAAATTGAAACAGTATGATCGCCTGTAAGAGCTGTGCACAGAGATGCAGCTTTCTCCATGCAGTTCTTACAGACTGCAGGCAGATCGCACGGGCAGAACTTAGAAAAAGGCTGACATAAGGACACTGCTATACTGTGCGGTTTTGGCATTTTTCTACCTCATGGTTTCTGACGTGATAATTCTTTCTGAATACCGTGATAACACAAATATCAGACCAGGAGTTAGGGTCATGCTAAACCATTCAATTTGGCAGTGATAACATTGAAGCTACTAGAATAGACCCCCTAATCTTTTTTAGGTATTATAATTTTAGACATTCCTTAGCTGAAGCTCTAGATATAGCACATGGGACTCTACTAAAATAGGTCTCTTGCTCTCTGTCATTTTTAACTGGTCAAACAATTTGAGAATCGAAAAAAAACAGTGAATCATTCGTGGCTCGAATTTTGACACAATCGCCCGTCTCTACTGTTCAAAAGGCTAATGCTACCTGCCAAAATAAATGTTTACACTTTTTAACTTCACTATGTTTCATTGTGCAGGTATTTTTTCCACTTCATTTCATATTCGGAATGTATGCACCATGCTCCCGTTTACTTTTCACAAGTGACAGATAATTTAGGTTTAACTCGATCCTCACATACTATGTCAAACTGAAATTCAAGAGTTTCCTTATTACATCTTGAGATGCATTTACGTTTCTGTGTAATGTAAGTGCTCATAATAGTTTTACCTCTTTCCATTAAATTGGAATTGGAATTGTTTTACATTTAATTTTCGTTAACTGAAAATGTTTCTATTACAGATGCAGCGGACTTTATTCAAACATTTCACGCATTGTACACCTCGGAATATCTATGTCAATGCGCGTGATTTCTTCCAACCTTACCGCCTTAAGGCGCGTGTTGACTCGTGTTTTTAACGAGTGCAGAAAATGGCATTTTAGTGTTCTGGTTTTTAAACACCTGGAAATCGGCACAGTAGCACAGTACTGTAAATATTACAATTCATTCATTTCTGCCACGGATACGCGAAGAATTGCACCCAAAGAAAACAGAATCCATGAAATTCAAACAAATCAACCGCGGTAAACACAGGTGTGCCTGGTGTGATTGGCGGCGTGAATGCCACATGGACTACAGCAGAGCACACAAAAACGGCTCCGTGAAATGTTTGAATAACGGCCGCTGCATCTGTATGTCCATTTTCTGATATGTAGTAGTTTTGAGCTTGAAACAGACACTGCACCATAAGGCTATATTTTTCAAAATAATAATAGATAATACTATTTCTGTCAAATGTGAGCAACAGTGAAAGAAATGTAACTTTTTAAATTAACGTTAAACTTTTTTCAACTTTATATATTCTCTCTAAAATAATGGTATGTTGAGCAATTTAGTTACAGAACACAATATTTTGAGACAATTAGAGAGTATTGACAAAACAAGCATCAGTCATTTACATGAAAATAAACGTGACAAAAATTATTTTCAAACTAGTGCAATGCTTTGTCTGGTGCAGGAAGTTGAATGTGAACTATCAGCTATAGAACAATATAATATTGTATCTTGCTGCAAGGATAGTTAATACTGAAAACTTTTCCTTGGATATATCAGCACTCTAAGGTGGAGTTTTTATCTCTCTACCTATTAGGGCCAATGCCCTCTATCAAGATACCTGCTCCAATCTTCGCTCAGTGTACTGTAAAACAGGATGGAATATCAACAGGAGCAGTTACCTGGCGCACATGTTATAACTTCTGCTGAAATGTATTTTGCTCCAGCTTGTCCTTTTTATTTATGCCAATAGGTCCACAAGGTTTGAGGTGGTGCCAACCTCCAGGATTAGCGATCTTCGGCATATATAAGAATGTGTACGATTTGTAACACACAATTTGATACAGTGGAAAATAGAGTATGATACCAAAACACTTTTTTTCATTCCCTAAGTACTTTGGACAGTTGTATAATTGTTAAAATTATAATAAAATGTGTAAAACATAATATTCCAGTTATATACATTGTATTGCTACAATGGATGTTTTCCATAATATTGAAGCCCAATACAGCAATCTAAACAGAAATGCTAGGCAAGCATTATTTGTCAAGATGTTATTGCAAATGTCTATTTTCTATTTGCTACTGTATCTGATAACTATCTAAAAATTCTCTTTACAAAACCCTATTTTTGTTGATACCATTTAAAACTTGTTTTGCGCATTACATAGATTTTGCCCTTTTTTTTACTCTAGCACATAATTGCTTGTGATTCTTTTGTAAATGAGGATTATGAATGATGTGTTTTGCCTTATTTGTATAAAAATATTTATGGTTCTCACGAAAGACCCCTATGTGGCATGTGCAGATGTGCAGCTGTTTGATTCTTTTGAGGTTGCACTCGTCTATTTTTTATTCATTTGTGTTAAATATATACATATATTTCTTTGGAATAAGTACTTTTCAGAATTTTTTTATATCATATCTTATCTGGACATGTGCAAAACCATCTAAAATGTTGCAAATGCATTTAAGCTTTTTTTTTCAGAAATTCAATTTCCTGCAAAACATTTTACCCCCCTCAAATGGCTAATAATGTCGCTATATTGGTAAGCTTTCGGTGAAATATTGCCAGTGAGCGAATTGGGGGTGCTCTATTTATAGTCTCCGCTTTAAAAGAATTTAGTGACTTTAGAGAATTTCATAAGCAAATCTAGCAATTTTAGATTTTACATTTTAAAATAATAAATCAAATGGCGATTCCCATTTACAGTACTTAGTGCATTGCAAATTGTTTGCGAACCCAAACTGTGTTGCATCTTTCTTTGCAACTAGGAAAGGGGCAATTTTGATGGTTCATGACCTCTTGCGATAGTCTCGCACATCCCTAAGCTTATAAAAGATGATGAATCATAAGGTTTCTCCAAAAAGTTTGAAAAATGTGACGGTTTTTACATACTTTTCTTAATGTACTCAAACATTTATTTGAATATTGGTTGGGATTAGGAATGACGTTTCAGGGAACTAGAAATGTCCCACCCCCCCCTCCCTTCTTTGTCCGTTTTAAATGGTAAATTAAAATAAATAAGGGATAGGAAGTAGCATTCTTAGATACACCATGTACAACTGCTGTGTGACAATTAGACTTATTATTTTGCCTTCTATAAACATTCTCTCCCCTTCCCCCCACAAAAAAATCCTCCGGCAAATAGAAAGTCAGAGCACTTTAATATGTTGACACTGGAGAACAAGATCAAAATTAGTCATTTACCACAAATAACATAGCAAAAATTAGTAGGATATTTAGACACCATTGTTTTCCACAAGTTTAATGCCTGTAAAAGAACTTAGAGTAGATATATATTTTTTAGGTTTTCCGTAATATACATAAAAAGGAGGCACTTATGATCCTATTTACGATGTAGTCTTCTACCTTAAGGTACCTTCCGATGCAGGAAGACATTTTGAATCCATGAAAATCAATAGGATGTAAGGTGTCCTCTAGCGCCAGAAGGGGCCCCATGGCAGAATAATGCTTCACTAATACAGTATGGGTCTTCAGCATTTCTGTGCTTGAGTTTGCACTGAATGGAATTTAAACACCTCGCCAAGTTTTTCTTTTTGCAATTCAAATTTTTGGCAATATTTAAATAATGCATATACCACATTCTACCAAATGCACCGCAAGGTCAACCTTTCTTTTCATATACAGGTACAATCATTTACTAGCTTTACACACAGTCATGTAAACATTAGTTTTATAATCTTACCAAATTGACCATACTGATATTTGTTTGATACTGTACCTCTAATCCAATACAGATTTTTACTTTCATATATGGTACTGTATTAGGCAAAAGTATAATTCTAGTTTTTTCATTAATCACGCAGTACATTTTATTCCCAAAGAATAACTTTTTGTTCTCTTTCTTGGTTTTGACTGAAAAAATATGGGTCCTAAAGCTAAGGGCATAAACTAAAAAAAAATAAAATATGAAATCAAATCAGCAATGAATTACTGTAGCAAATGTTTTAATTAAGAAATTATTGCAGCCTTGAATATACAAAAGTACAGATACTTACACCAATATTTCTCACCCTTCTCCTCAGTGCACCCCAGGCACACTTTATATTCGGAATAACCAGTCTATCGTACAATCACATATAAGCTACTGTAAATGCATAAATGCTTGATTGGTGATTAATTGGTTATTCTTAAAATGTGGCTTAACTGCAGCTTCTGAAAGAGAAGCTTAAGAAACCATAACTGAGTACACAAGGAAAGACTGCAGAGAATAGTATTTATATATATATATATATATAAAAGCAAACACCTACACCCAAGACAAGGGACTTTATTGGAAGCGTTAGATTACGTGTAGGTGTGTCAATTTAATTTCATTTTGTAATATATTTATTTTTGTTTATTTTCTTATACCGTACCCTATATTTTTTACACTTTAAAAAAAAAAAAAAGTATATTGCACAGTTTTTCCTCAAGTTTTGATAATTGATTTTTGTGGTGTTCTGATGGAACATGGAAAACTAGATGTAGGATTTGCATCACTATTTTAAACTTTGTGTATAGATTGTGTGAATTATCTGGCTGTTTAATTTGTAATTCATGACTTGTTCCCAGTGTGATGAGGTGTGTTGTTTATTTTTGCAACAGGAATATGAAGTGATTTAATCAAGACCTGCACAGTCAGAACAGTATAATATATGCTAAATGAGTCCCTTTCCAATATAACTATAATTGCAAGGTAATCATGGCACAGCAATCAAATTTACAAGTCTTTGTAATGAGAACCACACTACACACATAATCACTAAACTAGTCTTGCTCTGAAAAACTCCATTAAAAGTTGGAATAAAGGAAAAATAGAGCGAAACTTAATGATAATCTTACTTAGGGGTTGTTGATATAAATGGAATACAAACATGTTGATCTCTTGTGATGAATATTGGATTGACATTGAGCAGTATTACAAAAGTTATACAGTATGTAAATTTATAATCCAAAAAAATGGACATTATATTTTTAATATTACCTATGTAAGCAATTATGTACAGTGTATTTACATTCACCCTATAATATTGCCTGTAAACATACTGTTCAATAAAAATCTAATCTTACATGTCTTCTGTTTTCTTTTTTCTTCTTTTTAAGGCATAAAAATGGAAATTGAGTTGGAATATAGCACATTTGTGGTAGATGTGTTGATGCCTGAAGTAGTGCTTTGTCTTCCCTAGAAAACTCAATATTGTTAAAAATGATAATTAGGTAATTATTGTCAAACCAAATCCACACTACAGGTGGTATAAAAAAAACTTGAAGAGTGAGGGGCTCAGAGCTTCATTTGAATGCTTCACAGGGACAACATTATTTACCAACTGTCAAGGGTAGATCTACGGCAGATGTGGTTCCCAGTGGCAGGAACAGCAGGCAGTAAGCAAAGGCATAGTCGGGGTCATTGGCAAGGGTCCAAGGCAGGTGGCAATGTATCATATTCGCAACACGGGAAGACATCTGAGGCAGGCGGCAATGTATCATAAGGTAAGAGGGGAAGAGGTCGATAATGAGGAGGCAGGAACAGGAATACAGCAGAAGGACTGGGGCAAGGGAGCATGATTGGGATAAGGGACCAACAACAACAGCAACAGCAACCAAGCTGTGGCAGAAGTATTACAGGCATTGATAGACAGGAAGGGGAGGTTTATACTGTAGAAAACAGACTGAGAGACAGAAGACAGATGCAGGTTATCAGGTTCAGAATTCTTTGATAGAACTAACAAGAGAAGCACCATTCCTGGTGGAACCTGGATCTTTCCTCTCCCATCGTACTTTCAGTGTCTCTTTTGCAAACACCTCCTCCTCCCCTATTGATCTCTCTGTGGGGATACCCCAGAGCTCTGTCTTGGGACCCCTTCTCTTTTCGCTTTAAACACTCTCTCTAGGTGACCTAATCACATCTCTTGGGTTCAAATATCCCCTCTATGCTGATGACACACAAATTTACTTTTCAACCCCTGACCCCTGCTGTACATTCAAAGGTATGAAAAACTGTCGATTTTTCCTCCGCAATATTACCAAGATACGTCCTTTTCTCTGCTGCTCGACTGCAAAAACTCTGACACAGACCCTCATTCTCTCCCGTCTCGACTACTGTAACCTCCTGCTGTCTGGCCTTCCTGCCTCTCACCTATCTCCCCTACAACCTGTCCTAAATGCTGCTGCCAGAATCACTGTACTCTTTCCGTAATCTGTCTCAGCGTCTCCCCTGCTGAAATTCCTCTCCTGTCTTCCTATAAAATCCCGTATCACACACTCAACTCTCCTCCTCACTTTTAAAGCTTTACACTCTTCTGCTCCTCCTTACATCTCAGCCCTAATTTCTCACTATACACCATGCATTCTGCTCAAGGATGTCTTCTCTCTACCCCTCTGGTATCTAAAGCCCCCTCCCACCTTAAACCCTTCTCACTGACTGCCCCACACCTCTGGAATGTCCTTCCCCTCAATATCCGACTAGCACACTCTCTATCCACCTTTAAGACCCACCTTAAAACACACTTGCTTAAGGAAGCATATGAGTAGCTCCCCGGCTGATAATTAACACCTCATACATTAACCTTGGCCCCTTGCAGATGCACTTACCAGAACACCCTCCTACTGTCTCTGTACGTTCTCCCAAACAGCAAATTAGATTGTAAGCTCTTCAGAGCAGGGACCCCCTTTCCAAAATGTTACTTTTATGCCTGAAGCATTTGTCCGCTTTATGTATTATTTATTATTTATATGATTGTCACGTATATTACTGCTGTAAAGCGCTATGTACATTAATGGCGCTATATAAATAAAGACATACATACATACATACATGAGTTGGGAACTGCAGCTTGGAGCACGACATCAAGGAAGAACCTGACATTACTCCGCCCTTTCAGGAGGATTCTCCAGATGATGCTTCTTTATGCTTGTCCAGATATCTTCGGTGGATGGCCATGACCAATCGTGCAGCATGTACAAAATCTGGTTACCAGGACCTCTCCTCTGGACCATAGCCCACCCAGTGGACCAGATATTGGAGTTTTCCATGGTGCAACCTGGAGTCCAAAATCTTCTAAACAATGAACTCTTCATTGTTATCCACGTGGACTGGGTCAGGATGAGGAAGGCTTAGTCCAGGAAAAGAATTCTCCCGGAATGTTTTTGTAGAGATGTGTGAAAGATACAGTAGGGTGTATTTTAATGGACTCCAGGAGTTCCAATCTGAAGGACACAGGATTTACCAGTGCTGAAATCCATAAAGGACCAATGAGTTTTTGACCCAATTTAATGGTGGGGCCTTCAGCCTTAAGTTTCTAGTTGAAAGCCAGACCTTATCTCCAATGAGAAGTCTTGGAATATATCTGCGATGTTGGTCTGTTTCTTTCTTGTATTGGACTTTGGCCTCACAAAGTTTCTCTTTAAGGGTCTCCTGGACATCTTGTAAGAGCTCAAGATTCTAGGGAATAAATGTTGGCTGAAACCAAAAATTCGAGAAGATGGTGCTCTGCTGTGTCAAGGAATGATATGAGTTATTGTAAGTCACCCTAGTCACTATAAAGATGGCAAACAAAACAGTGTAAATATTGCTCTAGTGTCTTATTTATCCTTTCGGACTGGCCATTACATTTTGGGTGATAGCCAGAAGATACATTTAAACAAATTCCTAAAGAGGAACAGAAGGTCCTCCAGAATCTTTAAGTGAATTGCACCCCTCTATCAGATATGATTTCATCTGGAGCCCCATAAAGATGGAACACCTCTTTTAAGATAAACTTGGACATCGGATCTGCTGAAGGGAGGTTCTTTGAACATAGCAATGAAGTGGGCCATCTTCGTACGCCAATCCACTACTACACGAATTGTATCATTTCTATTTGATCTGGGTAGCTCAACAATAACATCCATTGATATATATCCCCAAGGTAAGTAGGGATCGGAAGAAGCTACAGCAAATCCACAGGGGATGCTAAAGGAATATTGGTCCAAGAAAAGGTCTCACAGGAGAGGACATAGTATTTCTCATCTTGTGATAGTTCAGGCTATCAAAAAGAATGGGACAAAAATTCCTGTGTCTTTAGGTCCTATCGGTGACTACTGGGTCAGGAGTCATGCATTAATTGGAGCACTTATAATCTTACTTCCTTAGGGATGAACAGACAGTCCTTACAGTTCCACTTAGAAACAATCAACCCTGTGGTGGAGGTTTGTTAAGAGAATAATCATTTGAGTAGTCTCCTTTAATTTGTGTGAAAAAGTCGTCAGAAAACATAATGCCTAGAAAATGTATTTTTGGTTGAATAGTCTCTTCCTGCTCTTTATCTGAACAAGGATTAGGCAGTAACTGGGACAGGGCATCAGCCTTCCCATTCTTGGAGCTGAGCGGTATGAGATGTGGAACTAAAATCTTGAAAAGAAAAGAGCCCACCTGTCAAGCGGATAGTCTTTTCGTTAATCAAATTAATTGTAAGTTCCTGTGATCCGTAAAGACAGTAACCAGATGATTGGCCCCAAAAGTAAACATCTCCACTCTGAGAATGCGGCTTTTATGGCCAAAAGTTCCTTGTTTCCGATGTCACCATTTTTTTCTGATGTTGGCATCTGGTACGAATAGAAGGCACGTGGATGAAGAAGCATTTTTGGCCCATTTATTTGTGAAAGAATGGCACCAATAGTGGAGGCGGAGGCGTCCACTTCCATGACAAATGGCACTACAGGATAGGAGCAGAGGTGAAAAGCGATTTTGGTCATTCAAATGCTGAATCCGCATCAGGAGACCATTCGAATAGGATATTTTTTGGGTGAGTCAGTTAATTGGGGCAATAATACCAGACAAGTGTTTAATAAAACATCTGTAGAAGTTAAGAGGAAAAAACAGAGAACACCAAAAATAATGCAATTCTGCAGTTTAATACATTTCTGAGAGTTAAAAAAATATATGATATTACTCACATTTTATGTGAGCAATATGGGCTTTTTGGTTATTATAGAGTAACCACCTCGGTATGTAGGTTTTTTGCTGGAAGAGCAGGATACTCCCAATAAAGAAGAGAAGACGAAAATAGTGCAATACAGTTGTATGGTAAAATAGCAACGATAAACAAATATTAGTATTACTCACATTTTATGTGAGCAATGACAGCTTTTCAGTTATTATAGAGTAACCAACTCAATATGTAGATCTTCTTACTAAAGGGACAGGGAAGAAACAGAGGAGAGGACAACGGGATAATGCAGAAAACTTTATAACAAATGGTAATAAAAATATTAAACACTTACAAGCATGTAAGCCAAAATGGCCAATTTTTGGTGTTCTCCGTTTTTTTAATTTTATATATTACCTGGATGAGAGTGCACACCTGACCCTCTTGCCGTTATTCCTATAGTGGATTGGATCGAATCCACCCAAGCTGCAGCACCCATTACAGGACAGTATAGCTAATGTAACGGTGTCTGGGCCCCCACCCAATCTCAAATTGACCCTTGTGGTCTAATCGGCCCCCATTACATGTCTGTGTGATGTAGTGCACCTGCTGGTAACAGGACTCCTGAGTCTCCCGCTGGGTTGGTATGGGGAATATCACCATGACTGGCGTCTGAGGTAGTGTTCTGAGTCCTACTCCCATTCGGTACAGCGCCTCCACCCCATCAAGATCCCTACACCTGCAGGGGGAAGTATCTGATGGGGAACTCCATCTTGGTGCATCCTTCTGTTGAATAACTTCACACTCACACAGAAGGGATCTTTTGAACCAGGGCATCTTTAATGTCATCTCCTCTGGAAAACTGCCCCTCATCGCGGCCGACACTTAGCCGCTCATTCCGTTGAGGTACTCCATGCAGAAGGTTCCTCCCCTCTTAATTAAGTTGTTCTCCACCTCTCCCCTAAGGGGAGATCACCATCTGTGCCAGGTCCCTGAACACAGTGCGTAATCAGCTTGCCATTGACTCTGACAGACAAACTTGAACTGCTGCAGACACTTCACTCAGGACACAAGAACATAACCACCTAGAACACACTAACTTTAGGCAGTTCTGTGTCTTATATAGCCTCCAGAAACAGACTCACCTTTGTGTCACTAACAGTGGACACAAAGCATGTTGTCACTTCCTTTGTTACATACAGTATGACACTTCACCAGGGTTTGAGGGCAAACCTCCATGATTGTTACTGGCAACCCTGCATACTTACAAGGATTACTGCCAGCATGAGAAAGATATGTACACCATTTTTACACATGGCTACACTAATTTTATACAACAACTATTGTTTCAATACACAGTATCTTGCGCTCACACTCTTTATTTTCATCTGTTGAAGTTAGCAAGGCCCACACATCTCTGGAGACAGGGCATCAGCTTTCCTTGCATGGAGGTAAGAGCTGTGTTTGTTCCGTCGGGATTCATGATGGTCCTGTTTATTTTGTCAAGGAGAGATCTAAAGCAGGAATGGATCCTAGTGGTAGGAACAGCAGGCATTAAGCGAAGGCATAGTCAGTGTCACAGCCAGGGGTCCAGGGCAGACAGCAATGTATTAGATGGGTCATGGGCAGAGGTTAGTTGTGAGGAGGCAGGAACAGGATGGGAAAACAGGAACAGGACTAGGAAAAGGGAACAGGACTGGAAAAAAGGGAGCAGGACTGGGACAAAGGAACAGGACTAGGACAAAAACAGGACTAGAACAAGGGAGCAGGACTGGGACAAGGGACTAGGACTGGACAAGGCAACAGCAACAAGAAAAAATAAACAGCAGCAACAAGTCACAGCAAAAGCAGTAACCAAGGAGGTTCTGGAGGAATCAGTATAAATAGGCACTATAGACATGTACAGCAGGGGAGGTTTATATAGGGCAGGCTGAGAGACAGAAGACAGGTGCGGGGTATCAGGTTTCAGAGTCTGGAATTTTCTTTGACAGAACGAACAAGAGAAGCAGCAGTCCCTGTGGATAAGTGCTAGGAGCAGGATGTCATGGAAGAACCTGACACCAACGTAGTCAGTGTCTGCTGTGTTTTTGCCCCTTTAGCATCCTTCATTGCTGGAGGTGGGATCTGGTATTTAAATTAAACTATGAAGGAGGCCAAATGACTAGTACTATTAAAATGAGCTAGCACTAAAAAGTAAAGAACAGTGACTTAGTTTTTGGTTAAATGGTAATAGTCAATCTTTCCTTCTTACTATCTTCAGAGAGGTGGCATTATGCAGGGCACAACCAGGAAAATCTCCCACAACAAATCCTGCTCACATCCCTGCCTCTGCTTAATAAAGTGTGCCATATGACAATGAGGTAGCTGAATATTAACTACACCTACTCAGGTATATCGTGGTTTTAGCAACAACATCCAGCATTCACTAAACAATTGATAAATGACACTCATAATGATATGTCCAATTGTGCGAATCATTGCATTGCCTGAAGATCTAACATTAGTAAATACCCTCTTTACACTCTTATTCAATAAGCTCAGAAGCAAGTGTAGTCTGTACTCCACTGGTTAGCACTCCTGGAAAGGTAAAACACACATGCATTCCTTATTACAGTACAATGCATTTGTCATGACTGGGTTCAAGAGCTGACACTCTGATCTCCTCAATATTGCTCAGAGGTAACCAGCCAGGCATAAGACCTTTATTTATGGCCTGGTTACCCCCTCACCGTCACAATGACTACAAACCTTGTTTCCTGTGACCCAGACTATGTTAAACTTATTAGGACTCCATCTCAAGGCCTGTGATTAGTCTCCATATCCTGCCTCAGCCCTGTGGGTTGGTTTCATGGTCTGAGATAAGCATCGTCATACTAGGGTGGTTTAAGGTTTACCTCTCTTCCTGTGGGCTTGACAGGCAGGGTGGACGGTAACCCCTCATTTTGATTATTTTACTTTCATTATTATTGTGTCTTTAGCTCCCTGATTTAGTGTACTGTATATTCCAGTTACAGACTCAGTGCACTTGTAAAATATCGAATTCTTTTATTCTTGTGATTCTATTTTTCCTATTTGACTATTACAAAACAATAGGATTGCATTAACAATGATTAAAACTGTATCAAATATTTGACTGCTACAATAGCGACCAATTTAACACCTATGTTGGCCAAACTTGGCACCATGACAAGAGTCTTGTGGACCCTTGGCAGATCTTTACACAGACAGGAATTCATCTGATTTGAGTGCACGCAATCAGAGAGAAAAAGAAAAAATATCATGAAAATCCTTTTTCCTTATCATGAAATCTGATATCATACTAATACATAATATGATTTCAAGAAGATAAAAAAAAAACGGCTGATCCCCACAAAAAAAATTGGAGAAAGGTCACTCCTGGCAGCAAGGTTATACGATTCTCTTTCAGAAATAATGATAACTTCAAATCATGTTTTTTTTTCTTGATTTACAATTCAACATTGGTGCAACTTGATTTTTTCTTCTTTGGCTTTTAACATATTCAACATTATAACTAATAGTATTACTACAGTGGCTTTATAATAAATAAACTTCCTAGTAGTAGATAGTTGCTGTTATCAAAAATATGTTTGATGACTGGATTAAATGAGATGCAATTTGGCATAATACATGTTGATTTTTTGTTAAAATGTGTACGAAAACACAGCCTTGAAATACAAACAAAACCATGAGTCTTAAATATTAAATATGTCTGGAACGGTGTTTCCCCCATCCGGTGGGAGATTTGGCCATTACTACGTATATGGTGCATGATACCTGCTGGTAACAGGAGGGTTGTGTCGTCTGCCGATGGTTGTGGGGACACAGGATCAGGTTTTTGGGGTACATTATCCACATATCTTTTGCAGTGCAGCGCCTCCATCTGCCATAGGCTCCTGGAAACTGAAGATGATCTCCCACGGTAGAAACGATTACCTCTCCCCCAGTAAGATCACACACAGGCTGGAGGTATAATAACAGGAACAGTTTATTGTCTCTCTCTGTGCAGCACAGTACACGGCAGGGTTCTACCCAATATAGCAACTGTCATCTACTCACTGAAGGATGGTCCCTGGAACTTCACTACAGGCCAAGGGCACCTGCAGAAGTCCCAGCTCTTCCCTGCCCCTCTTTCAGGGGCAAAGGTATGGTATACACTCATTCTCCCCCAAGGGGAAGAGGACCAGAGAAGGCCCAAAAGTCAGGCTCTTGGCTGTGTGACCTGCCCCTCTCAAGTGGGTAGAGGCACTACTGAATTTGGGGCTGCACTACCCTTAAGTACTGCCAGAAGGAGGGCATCAGGTCTGTCTCATGATTGGTCATGCGCAGGCCTGATGTCACCGCCTCCCAGTGTCACTCAAGTGCAGCATCAAGGAGGTGGAAAACCCCATGATAACTTATGGCAAGGTCTGCTTGTACTAGGACTTAATTCCAGGAGGAAAAGCAGATTAGTAGCCATAGATGGCAAGGCTACATGTCTATGATTGATGAATAAAATAACATACAATATTGCATGCATATTAAAGGATGTGTGGGAAGATGGTGCTCAAATATAGGTGTGTATCATACAGTATATAAAAGTTCATATGAAGACGGCCAAACTGGAACCCATCATGGTATATAGCAATCCATAGAGATACATATTCCTTGATAAAGTCCCTATGGGATGAAACGCGTTGGCGCGTTTGGTCTCTCTTCACCATTGTACATTGATTAAAATACCTTTAACTTTTAATATGGAGTTGCCCTGAACTTATTCTCTCTTCATGGATGGATTCTGTGCTGTGCTCCTTTGCTTCACTATTTCTGTATGCATGCATATTAGTTTGAAAAAAATAGGCCATTAACAAAGCCTTTAACTATTAACATATGATTAATCTACCATAAAAATATAATTGTAACAAACTTTAATAAATATAATTAATTATAATATTTAAAACTTTTAAACATATTTTTTATTGTTGTTATATATTTTACTTTAAATGGGGTGGGGGGCTATCTGTAGTCCTACAGAAGCTATCTGAAGCCCACCTATGGGGGACCCGGTGAGCAATGCTCTTCCTGACCTCCTAGAGGAATCTAGGCAGGGGGGCACCATAGAGCAGGTAGAGGTAGGTTCCCAGCTCAGTGCACAGCAGTGTGTGCAGGCAAGGGCTATGCTAGAGCAGCATAGGGTTCTGTTCATGGACAAGCCGGGCAGAACACATATTACAGCTCATCCGGTGGAGACTGGGGATCAGAGACCTCTACATACTGCACCGACACACTTTATTCGAGCAAATACCCAGTATGTACCTGGCAGATACCTGGAATGCGCCGCTCCTCACCTCTGACAAGCCCCGTTGCGTTTGCCTTCCCAGCCTGGGTTCATGCCTGGCTGACGGGCGGCTGATCTGTTAAATGATAATGATTAGGATTTAATAGGCTGCAATGCTTCGCGTGTCTACCAGATGGCATAAATTCATGAATTGTAATGCAGTATATATATATATATACTGTGCAGTATTGCAGCCAGCGGGAATAAAATGCTTCAATCCCTGCCTGGAAAATAACCCAATGCACTCGGGCAGAAAACAGTCACAAACCTCAATACACCCGGGTATACCCGAATTCGTGGGACTAGCCGAGCTCGAATAAAGTGTGTCGCCAGTGTATGCATGCCTATCATGTATCAGCAGAGTTGAAGGGCAGTATAGAGAGGAAAGTAGAGGAGATGCTGGACATAGGGGTAATTGTACCATCAGAGCTCTTGGGCGTGTCCGGTAGTCCTGGTACCTAATAAGGACAGAACCACGCACTTCAGTGTGGAGTACTGGCAGCTCAATGCTCAGACAGTGTCAGATGCCTATCCCATGCCCCGCATGGATGAGCTCTTAGATGAGCTCGCCGGGGCAAAGTATCTGACAATCATGGATTTGTCCAAGGGGTTTTGGCAAATTCCTCTGACCCAGGAGGCTAGGGAGAAGTCAGCTTTCATCACTACAAGTGCCCTCTATGAATTTTTAGTGATATCATTTGGGATGAAGAATGCTCCGTCTACCTTCCAACACCTGGTCAATAGGTTGCTGGAAGGGATGCAAAGTTTTGCAAGGGCATACCTGGATGACATTGTAGTATTTAGCAGTTTGTGGGATGGTCATTTGGTACATGTAGCAGCGGTGCTGAGTAGGATCGGGGAAGCAGGGCTGACACTGAAACCAACAAAGTGTTTAGTGGGTATGGCGGAGGTGTTGTACCTAGGGCACAGAGTGGGTGGTGGGCACCTTAAGCCAGAACCAGCAAAGGTAGAGGCTATAGTGCAGTGGCCCGTTCCCAGGACCAAGAAGCAGGTTATGGCTGTTTTGGGCACCGCTGGCTATTACAGGAAATTTGTCCATCAGTATAGCTCCATTGCAAAACCCGTGACTGACTTGACACAGAAATGACTCCCGGTTCTGGTAGCCTGGTCTCACGCTTGTGAAGGTGCTTTCCAAGCGTTGAAGACAGCACTTGCTAGTGCTCCAATTCTGGCTGCACCAGACTATGCAAAAAGTTTCTTGTACAGACCGCTGCCTCGGACTATGGTATCGGCGCTGAACTCAGCCAGGTGGGTGAGGAGGGGGGTGAACATCCTGTGGTTTACTTAAGCAGGAAACTTTTACCCCATGAAGTGGCTTATGCCACAGTTGCAAAAGAATGCCTGGCCATTGTTTGGGCTTTGTGGAAACTGCAGCCCTATTTGTATGGCAGGATGTTTACTGTACTCATGAACCACAACCCATTAAGTTGGCTACAAAGGGTGTCGGGGGAGAACGGCAAATTGCTTCGCTGGATTTTTGCACCGCAGGAATTTGATTTCACTATCCAGCACAAGAAAGGCAGCAAGCATGGAAACGCTGATGGACTCTCCTGACAGGACAGTCCCTGAAAGCCTAAAGCCTCAAGAAGTGTCTAGCCAGTTGAGCTACCGGTCGTGGTGGCTGCAGCCGGGCCTTCATCTTGAGGTGGAAGGTGTGATGGTGAGGGGGTAACCAGGCCATAAATAAAGGTCTTATTCCTGGCTAGTTACCTCTGAGTCATATTGGGAAGATTAGAGTTTCAGCTCTTGAACCCAGTCATGGCACATGCATTGTACTGCAATAAAGAATTTATGTGTGTTTTACCTTTCCAGGAGTGCTAACCAGTGGAGATTCTAAGGCTATGAGTTTCAAGGTGGGTTTTGCAGTGTGTCAGGACGAGCTCACCACAAACGAGGCGGGACCGCGGTGCTGAGGTGTGATAGGATATAACGCCACCCACAGCCACGAGGGCACGTCTTGAGAGTAGAATGGCCTGGGAGTCCGAGTCGGGGCAGGAGAGGTATGGATGGTGGAGGGTGCTGTTAGCCAAGTCCGGGGTTAGAGAGAGAGACGTAATCGTTTACCGTTTGCCGGGTTCGGGGTGCCAGAGGTGCGGAGAGTCGTATTGCCGTAAGCCAAGTTCGGGATGCCAGAGATGCGGAGAGTCGTATTGGAAGCCGGTTCAGTACACGAGGAAGACTGCAAAACAAGACAGGACAAGACAGGACTAGGGGGGCAGAGAGTGATGAGAACAACTGGTTCTATGCTCAGCCGACGAGTTAGTGAAACTGTAGGGTATATATGGGAGAGAGGACCCAATGGCAGCGCAGCAAGGTGGGGGGGTGTGGAAGGGCCAGGCTACGGCAGGGATAGGTCCAGCATGAGTCCCAGGGGAGGAGCAATAAAGCCCAGTAGTAAGGCTGCATTTAATTGCTGCAATGGTTTGAGGTGCTGTGCCTTTAAGGGGTTGGTGCGCCTCCGTGTGGCCGCGCCTCCATGTAGCTGCGCTTGCGGGCGCGTGACCGGGCATACCCGCAGGACCAACACTAGAAGAGGAGCATTGGCGTGCGCGCGCGCCCACGTGGAGCTGCGATCGGCGTTCTGGAGGAAGGCTGCCTGCGTGCCGCGGGAGGACCCGGCGGAGCTGCAGGTGAGTGAGGAGCACGCCGAGGGCAGCGTGACTCCCGGATCATTACACAGTGAAAGTGTTGTCGGAATGTGTCTAGATAGAAGGGGTCCAGAGTTGCTGGCCACCCCATTAATGTATCAGGGAATCAGGTCAGATTCCCGAGGACATGTAGACACAGACCTCCGGGCAAAATCCTCCCTGGAAAGCAGTTGCGCAACTCCCTGCTTCAGCACAGACCAGAAAGGTAAATGAGGGCACAGGGATATGTGTATGCCGGGTACAGTCAGGGGACCCTAGGTTGGAGTCCCCCAGTATATGCCCCAGTCACCAGAACCAGGTATAGAGGTTCTGGGGTGCTTCAACCATTGATCAACCATCCTCTAATGCATTTCACCCTCGCTCTTGCCTAAATAAATACTTTTCAAAATGTACCCGATTTCTAGCCCTGACCTATTTTGTTTGCTAGGCATCTGTCGTTTTTTTTTTTCACTTTTGTTGTATTTATCTGATACACAATCAGCACACTCAAACAGAGAGCTGGATGACCAGTGGATAGTTTTTATGGACACACAAGATATGTGAGTAGACATCTTTGATGTCAAAATACCTTTTGGATGTATTCATTATTCCTGTCACTTTACAGTGTTCTTGGTTGTTCTAGGTCACCAGAAGCCGAGTGGTCTGTTGGCTCTGTAGCTCTGGGTGCTCCCGAGATATTGGTTGTAACGAGTGCTTCAGTCCTGAATTACTCTGGTATGTGTCCTTACGTGAACAATGCACACCAACTTTCATCACAGTCTCATTCCATTTCTTTGATCACATTCTCTTGGAAGCATCAAGATTCTCTAACTTTTGCAACGATTTATATAAAGTATGATGCAACATTTTCAAGTCATGATTTAGATGATGGAGGAGGATGGGGAGGATGGGGATGATGATGATGATGATGATGATGATGATGATGATGATGATGATGATGATGATGATGGTGATGATGATGATGATGATGATGATGATAATGGCAGTGGTACTGGTGGTGATGATGGTAGCAGCAGTAGCAGGAGATGAACAAGAGCACACAACACGCCCCTTACAGCAGGCACAAAGTGACACTGGCGACATGTGTCAAGTGGCAAGTCAATCTGAGACAGTGACTAATTATGCAGCCACAAAGCTTAGCTACGATTAGGTTATCTCAGACACTAAGCCTCTCTCAATGGTTGTGTTAATTTAATTATTGGTGTTACTTAATTACTGAACTCATTCTGAGTCAGACAATCACTCAATTCTACCAGACAAGTGGCATTGATTCACACAGATATAACACACTACTGCTAAGCCCACTATTAAGTCACCTGGAAAAGATTCTTCTCACATTCAAAATCATTCATTAATGCTGATAAACCTCTTGCTATCATAGCACAAGACCCTGAATATCTGTTACGATATTCAGATGAAGAAGAGGGAGAGTCACGCGGACCTGATGACTCTGAGGAACAGGGGGGTGGGCTTTATGCTTATTCATTCATGCAAATATCACTTGTTATGAATGAGGAGGATTCTGATGTTTAGGATGTTGCTGATGCTGTGAAAGACTTTGATTTAAGTGGTGGTGGTGGTGGTACTGATGGTGGTGATAATGAATTTGATAATGTTTCATATGCAAATTATGATATTGTCATCATTGTTAAAGAATGCAAAAATATAGATTAAAAAAATGTGACGTGTGCTAGTATAGCTATAATAAATATAAAAGTGTATTTATACAATTTAAACATAAATAAAGTGAATATAAGTACTGTATAACTATTGCATAAATAAATGTAATATGAAAAAAATATATAAAACATTTCAAAGAGATATAAGGAGTTGACAGCACACAATAGGTGAAAATCAAAGGAAATAGAGAAGTGGTGCAACGGGAAAGGGGGGAGCTTAACCCAAGGGGGGGGGGCTTAACCCTCCCAAATAACACTAAAGAACACGTAATTCCAAGCATTCAATAAATTTAATAATAATCAGATGATAAGCAAATAAGCAAATTTAATGTAAACAAGTATCTTGAAGAACAAGAACGTGTTCTTTAATATAAAACATTTGATCAAGGCAAAGTGGAAAAATTAAAAATGTGAATATATTGAGTGTTAAATGATATAAAATTAAATCTACTGAGACTGAAGGTGAAAAAAATGAGTGTCAAACACACACATAGACCTCTGGATTTATATGCTGCTCTTAAAGACAGACAGATCAGTCTGTAAATTGGAACAGAGAAAAAAAAAACAAAAGCGCCCAGAATCAAATTGTCAAAATGCAATCAATTTACTGATGACAGATATAATGAAACAAATAAAAAAACATAATAAAACACAAGATAAAGGCACACTATAGAAAAGTATATCTATTTTACCCATTTAGTTACCAGTATCTATTGCACTGCAACTGAGCAGAGTCCACTCAAATGAAAATCTTTTTTGCAATTGTTAAGCAGAATTGAACCTCAGGAAATTCAACTTTTAAAGTGGAATACGTATTGGGAAATAGCATGCATGCCAAATAATCCAAAGTAATTAGGTGAATGTCAATGTACAGTGTGGGTGATTAAGCCACACTAATCAAACAAACATTTTAGGCTGAAAAATCCTTACTGCTCCTAAGGAATAGCACTGAGGAGAAGTACCTGTGGACTCCTTAGTCCTCGAGTCTTGGGTTCTGGTGCCAAATTCAGAGTTGTGTGTTTATTTATTTATATTTATATATAAAAATGTTTTACCAGGAAGTGATACATCATTTTCAAGTATGTCCTGGGCACAGAGTTATAAAAAGACATGGTTACATTAAAAGAACAGGGCTATATAGTCAATTCACAGACATTTCATGTACAAATAGAGTTGGAAAATTGGGTACAAGGGATAAAGGGCTTGTGCGTTACAGATTGAAAAAGAGCAGCTTTAACATCACCAAACATCAGCAAATGGCTCACACCCTTTGGGGCAACGCAGATGTACACTGGGGTGGTTGAGAGTCAATGCAGCTGTGAATACTGCACAAAGTTATTTGTCTTCTTGGCTCATTAACATTCCAGTGGGTGGGGTTGACGTTTCACAAAGTACAAGCAAATGTTAACCCTTAGCACACTGGTCCTGTGCATAGGGGAGCAGCTCTTGGGGAGCCCCATCAGGATGTCTGCCATTGGGACAATGCAGATGTACACTGGGGTGGTTGAGATTCAATGCAACTTTGTATGTTGGATGAGGAAAACATTTTGCACACACCAGTGGGCTCTTTAACATCCAAAATCATCTGAACGTCTAGGCAAAGGAGGTAGGCGTCTCATCTCTGCCAGCTAATTTCTTCTCTCCACAAATTGCTGAGCACACTCAGCTAAGAGTTTTAGGCTACACACAGCGCCCAAGCCGCACCAAGGGGGGTGGTATCCCCATTCCTACAAGTTTGCTGAATCAAAGCTGGTCACATGTGGAGATTGTAGGAGAAATGTGAGACACCAATACTCACAAGTGCTGCAAACTAACAGCTGTGCAGGAGAAAAAGTTCACAGATAGCGTCCCTTACCCACAATTTATTGTCTGATAATGGAGTACAGTGCAGATGTTCCAATACTTTTGCAACTGATACAATCCACCCTGCGTATTTCGTAGTGCTCGCCCACATCATCAGGGGTCCCCACAAACCCACCCACAAACACTCTCAGTTCCCAGCCAGTCACACACATACCACACCAGACACTCCAATAGTTGGTATCAAATAAATGTATTTTATAATTACACAAGCAGTTATCGTAAAAATAAAAATATATTTAATTATGTGTATGTAACAAGGTTATCCCCCCCCCCTTATCTTACTGAGGTGGTGGAATGCCCTGACTACGGTTGCTGCCTCTACCTGCTGGCTTCCAGGAGGCCTGCGCCTTCGCCTTTGGAAGCGTGGGGTGCAATATAACACAACTCTGACAGTGCCTCCACCCATATGAGGTCCGCACTATATAGTGGGCTAGCCCCAACCGGGAACACCTTAATAGTAAAATACACACAGTGTCTGTATATAAATAGCTTTACTGAAAAAGGTAACTTAACTTGCGACATAACAAAAACGTAACGCATATTCATATAACCCACACCCACACTAAGTAGAAGTAACCTGCACCAGTGTCCCAGTGTCCCGGTCTACTCCCAGCCCATGTGTATGGCAGTGCTGCCCCATGAAGCGTTGGTGCACTTGTGGGTACCTGTCGCGTCCTGTACCGGGTGATGGATCTTCGCAAAGGATCTCGTCGAGCTCCGGATCCGCATCCACAGGGTCCTCTTTCCGACACAGGTATCTTGCCGGCATGAGTCTTAGGCCTAATGCTGCGTTTGATCCCAAACGCAGGCTTCGGTGACTTTCACACACACAGCTCTATTTCTAAACTTTTAATAACACTAAAGGGGAAATGCCCTCAGCACTATAGGTATTCCCTGGCCACAAACTAAGGGAAGGAAACTAATTGGGGCCTGCAAGGGTAGTCTTGCCTAGCCCCCAGAGCACAGCTCTGTGGGCACAACCTACTCTTTCCCTGTCCTGGCTAGAACTCTCTCTCAACTGCCTCCTGCTTAACTGCCTAACTGTCAGCATGAGTTCCCCTTACACAAATGTAGCAGCCTAATTGGCTGCTTGTGTTCCATCTCCTTGCAACCACCTCTCTCCTCACTCTATACTGCCATGCGTGAACTCCCTGCTCTGACATCCACAAGATGGCCGCTGCTACCCAGCCACCGAGACTTCCCGCTCCTGCGCTCTGCTGCGCGCCTCTGCAACGCCTCTGCACCGGCTCGAGGGGTAAGAGGGGGGGGGGTCGCGGGGAAACAGGGAAGCCTGCGAGGTGGGGGGGAGGGTCGCGGGGGAGATACCCTAGCCCTGGCTACATCTATATATAATATATAATATATATATAATACATACATATATATATATATATTCCGCAGACAGGAAGCCTTAAAAGCAAGCAGCCCACTTAAGCTGATAGTTAGATTTAGTACAGTATAGTGTGTCACTACTCTTATTAGATATATTATTATTATTATTATTATTATTATATATTTTTTTCTTTTTTCAAAATTTGTATTGAGTTTTTACAGGTCGAGGCTCCCTCATTTCCATAGCGTCCCACCAAAAGAGAAAAAAGGAGAAAATCTACAAGGACCTCTTAGAGAAAGTCCGAGTGTTGGAGGCTGAACACAAAATCAAACCCACAAAAAAACTATACAAAAAAGCTAGATAAAGCAAGGTCGAAATTAAAAACCGTCCAACTTGAGGAGGTAGAGCACTAAGATGGACAAATCAAAGGTTTTATGATAAAGGCAATAAGGCAGACCAGATTTTGGCCAATAAACTTAGAAGTCTAAGGGTAAAATCCCAAATTACAGCAATTCGAACCAAAACCGGCATCAAAACATTTAAAGAAAACGAAATTGCCCAAGAATGTTTGGAATACTACACTAAATTATTATTATTATTAATAATAATAATAATAACCAGTAGCATCACTGATGGGGCAGGGTCACTGCTCAGATTGGTTTGTATGTGGAACCTGGATTGGACAAACTGGATGGTGGTGTACCATGTAATGTTAAGCAAATAACAAACTTTCTTCAAAATCCAGGGGGAGCATAGGAGAAGTTCAACCAAAAATATAAAAAGAAAACAATACTAAGTGTAGATGTAATTCATTTTGTTAGTTTATAGGAAGACTTGGCTCCTATCTGTTGCCTACTCACAATGTAGAAGGTTAGAAAAGGGCATATCCAAAGCCCAGGCAATCTGTTCTCTAGTGTGGGGGTCGAGAAGTTGGTACCTCAATATACAAGAAAGAGAGGAACCATTGCGCAGATCGATTTGCAAGTTCTTTATGTATGTAAAAATATAAGCATCGCACTTACAATTTGTGCAATGTTTAAAAGCATGTAACACATATAGTGTATGACAACGTGATCTTTCTCACTGCCACCGTCCCCTCAGGTGTCGCTGGTGGTCCTGGAGTGGCGTCCTGCCCTGACAGCATTTCTGGCTCTGTGATGTTCCACGAGCACCCCTTCTGCTGGTATCAGCTATTCGGAGCAACGTCTTAGTCATATCGGTGTCTCCCTGGGCTCTGTGACGTCACTTGTGTTACCTCTGGCGTTACTTCCGGTTGCAGATTTTCGGCTGGGTAACGTGTCTTTACAGGCGCAGAGTATCTCAGGAGGCTAACACTACGTATGTCACTTCTAGTGGGCTTTGTCAGGCTTCATCATATATTTATATACATACATATAGAGTGGCTTCTTCTACATATAGCATAGCCTCCTGGCCGCTATGTCTTTTCCTGGGCCCTACCAGTGTAAGACCTGTTAGGTGCAGGCAGTGGATGGGATAATTCCTTCATTAAGGCCCTGTGTGCTTTTGCAGCCTTGGATTCATTAGATGTATCCAAGGGCGGCCTTAGCAACAGCCAGAGAGTGCCAGCCTGAGGGGTGGGTACTGATTGGACCACCCACTGGATATGAGGACCTATCAGTATCCAGATCTAATTTGTTATGAGTCTGAGTTACAGTCACATCCCAGGCTATAAATACTGGCACTTTCGTAAAGTGGGCGTCTCTCTTTCCTTCCCCTGTGGAGTGAGCACCATCTGCCCTCCATCTCACTAGAGGATGTGAGGAGGAGTCCAGAAGGCCTGGTCTGTGCCTCAAGCCTTAACCAGTGTACTTTCAATAAGGGAAGCTGGGAGAAGAATGCACCTGCTTGTACATCTGCTCTGATTGCAATAAATACCATGGAACTATCACCAGTGTATTTCAATGTCTTGCTGCTGAAAGGAAGGTGCCAGTATGGGCTATCCTGCTGCTATCCAGAGGATCTATGCTGACTAGAGGTGCTGCACCAAAGAACTAAGGTAACTGTAAACCTGTCCTGTTCTCCCCACAATACCGTGGAGCACCCAGCCCTCCTGTTGCCAAACAAGTACAGAACATTACCTAAATGGAGTAGCAGAGAAAAAGATGACCCCAATCTCAATTGGAGGGGTTACAAGGGCTACATACGCTAGACACTAAGTACATACAGTATCTAGGTCTGAGCAACCTCTACTCCAAAATAATGAGTACATACAGTACATGTATAGTTTACATTGTTATTCTACAAATCCGGTAGGACAATCATTTAATAGCTTACTTGCTCATTGTAGATTGTAAGCTCTTCGTAGCAGGGACTCCTCTTCAACAATGTTCCTTTTATGTCTGATGCACTTATTCCCATGATCTGTTTTATTATTATTATTAATAATTATTTATTATTATTATTATTAACAATTATTATGTATTATTTGTTATTTATATGATTGTCAAGTGTATTACTACTGTGAAGCGCTATGTACATTAATGGCGCTATATAAATAAAGACATACATACATACATATACCCAACCACTTAGTCCAGTCTCTCATGATATAGAATTATTTTCCCTATATTGTGTCCACATATGTTGCAGGAAAAAGTGGACACTATCAGAAGGGGCAGGTACAGTACTGTCTTAAAAAGCAGGACACAATACACACCCACACATCCAGTATGATCAATAAAGACCGACCAATTAGCAGTAGTCCATAATCTCTATTTTAATTATCTAGTGAGTCAAAACATAGGAGTCTGGCCTATGTTTCACACTTTTCCTATAAAGGACAACTCAACATATACTACAAATGACAACTCAGAGAGAAGTCACATAATACTATTCAGCCTAAAATTTACTCAGCAGGTGCAGGAATCATGTAAATGGAGATATATAGTGTATCATAACAGCTAAAGCATGTACGAGGAAGGTGGAAGCCTGAAAATGGACACCATGATAAACACAGTAAAATGTAAGCAGTAAGCACCCCCCAACTTTTGCTTTTCACAACCATGAGAAGTTCTTGTGACCAACCATTGACCGGTGGCCGATATATACCATAGCCTGCAGGTTCACCTGAAAAAGAGCTATATGACTTTAGTCAAATCGTACTCTCCCTACCACTATAAAGAGCCAGTGTTAACTGTACTGCGTTTGGAGAGTGACAAAGAACTGTTTGTAGTCTGAAATGTTGCCAATTTTTTTACATTGTTTGCCAGGTGGTATTAACAAATTAATGTGGATTTCTCTTGTTTTATGTGTGTGTGTGTGTGCGCATGCGCGTGTGTGTGTGATACGACAGAAGATACATTTTTTTTATTTACTCTCGGTGCTACTGTTGCACTTAGTTTGCATAGTGTTCTTGATTTGCCTGGTTGAGTGCTGGTGTTGTACCTGTAAATCTGGCAATGTGGCAACTCTAGTAATGAAATGGTAGTGGTGGATGGTCTCAGTCTAGGGGAGGACAGAGAATGAGAGAAACTAAATGCACATTAGTTTAACCCTTAATATGACTATACTGCTATATAATTAATTTAATAGATAAAGAAACAGTACAGCAGCCTAGACCACTGCAGCCAGGCAGACCACACCCCAGGACTGGACTAGACCCACACAGACTGGGGTAAGTCCAGTGAGTTCATGGTTAATGGTTATGCTACAATTGTATTAAGTAAATACAGTAATTTATAACGGTATGACCTATAGTACTACAGCTGCAGAAGCAGCAGCAGCCCATCTAGACCACACCAAAAACCCTATAGAGCAGAAAACACAGAGTGAGGGGAGCGCAGATAAGATGGAGACCACAAATATACAAATACTTACACAGCCAGGTGTAAGTAGATGGCAGAGACACCTGCGTTCCAGTGACGGTTCCAGTTACAGTCCGGACGTGGTAGCCGGAGCCGACTTGAGACGTGGTGGATGTGTACACAGGTCGAGACTGCCGTCGGGATTTTAAGTGTGAGTGCATTTGTTATAATGTATTAAATGGTTTTACATTAATCTCACACACACCTATCTTACTTATCGCCATTTGGGTAACTTCACTGAGTCGTGCAGGGAGAAGTATTCCACCAACGGAAGCCATGGACACCACAGACAGAAGGACAGAGACGATACAAAGATACCTTGTCCCTGCCATCTACTTACACATGGCTATGTAAGTATTTGTATATTTTTATTTATTCATCCCATCCATTCCACCCTAACACCAGTTACACTCTGTGGCTGACAGCCTTGAGTGACTAGGGTCTTTAATTTGTGTGATACCATGTGGTCTCCATCTTATCTGCGCTTCACTCACTCTGTGTTTTCTGCTCTATTTTGTTTTGAGGGTCCTGGACAGACTCAGGGGGTTGAGCAGCGGATGCTGGGCTTTGCAGTAGTGCACCCACAATGTGCACGTAGAGAGAGGTCTGGTGTACGGTAGTATTTAAACCGTTTATTTATTTCTGGGATTTTGGTCATTGAGTGCACTGTAGTTTCTTCTCCACACCCAAACACTGCCTACAACACAATAGCTTAAACTTGAGGCTGCATCCCTACTTATATAATGTACTCTTCCTCTTATAACAATTCAGTTTCATGGATTTAAATTATGTTTGACGGATTCAGATTCCGTTTACAGGTTCAGATTCTGAATAAATCGGATGGATTTTAAGCAAAAGGAAAAATAACAAATCAGCCTTTTTTAGACTTATATGGGGAATTCCGCAGATGAAAGGAAGTGGCCAATCTGCATCGGATTTGAATTCTATCGAAAAATTCTCCTACAGTATCTATAATTATTTTATTATAATTCACTGAGTGTGATCATTCAGCAGATCACAATCTGTACTGTCTGCACTCCGTCTTCTACTCTGACCCCCTTGCAAATACAGAAACACATGCTGTATGAGCCCCATATATAGTCTCAGCATTAAGCAAATTGCAACTTCAGACATGTTGCAAAAACAAACATTGGTCAAAATTGGCTAAGTCTACTATGAACTCTGACTTAGCCATGGCTTTTTTGAGGCTTAGACTTACAAAGCACTGCAGTCTCCCTCCTTACATCTCAGTCCTTATCTCCAAATATTCCCATTAAAACCCAATGCTTTATACGCCTTTCCTCCTCTATCATAACCTCCTCTCACACCTGCCTCCAATACTTTTTTTGTGTGCTGCTCCCTACAGTATCTCTGAAATTCCTTACCACGCACCATCTGACTGCTGTCAGAATTTGAAGAGCTCCTGGAAACTCACCCCCATGGAGGTCCACACCCTCTAAACTCCCTTCCCGAGGCATATTCAGTCTGAAAATGTGCAGCCACACTGACCTTGTTCCCCATGTTCTCACTAGATTGTAAGCTCTCACGAGCAGGTCCCTCAGTTACTATTATCAGTTTTCATTTATGTTTTCTCATTTGTAGGTCATTTTGTTAATGTAACTACTGCTCCCCGTTTGTACCACGCTGTGGAGTTTTAGGTTTTAAAAGTAAATGACAATACTACTACTAATAATAATTATTTTTAATGAAGTTAAAATGCCAACAAAATGAACATGTTTATTTTAGCTAAAATAAATGCTATAATCTTTATAACAGTTAAATTCCTACTTGAGAATAGAACTAATTTTGTTTGTATTAAGTATTTTACCTCATTTACAAATAATGATGCACTTTGAATCACTAAAACATACAGTAGGGAGATTTCTTTCAATTAATAATTTTCCAGGTATAGGAGGGGTTCAAACTTAAGTTATAGTACACAAAAATACATTGTTATTGACTGTCAAACAAAATTAATTTCCATGGACAATAAATTTTGCAGTGTTGTGTTTGCTAGATAACATGTTATTGTGAACAATACTTGTGTGCTGAACAAATTGCTTTTTTATTATAACAGGTTGTACTTTCAATCTGTTGTTTTTCTGCTAGT
Source organism: Ascaphus truei (assembly GCF_040206685.1). Lineage (NCBI taxonomy): Eukaryota > Metazoa > Chordata > Amphibia > Anura > Ascaphidae > Ascaphus > Ascaphus truei. Next base: position 394,944,200 of record NC_134483.1, read on the forward strand.
AAAAGATTTGTAAATTAACAGGAAGTCTTAAGGTTCTGATAACTAGGTTATAAACCAAATGCTATGTCTAATTAATCTAATTATACAATACAAACGATTCTAAATGGCATTAATATTTCCAGTATGGGGTGTGTTATAAGATAAGATGCACACATTTTTTTTAAATTTTTTAAAAAAAAGTTTCACATTGAACAAAGTGTAAAAAATGTTTGCTCATTTTATAACATATTTTTGCAATCTGTTGACATACAGTATAATAGAACATTGTATGTTCATATTTATGTATGCATGTATGAATGTATGTCTTTATTTACATAGCCCCCACAATATACTCTGTGGTTTACAGCTACAGTCTTTCTCAGGGCTGTAGCCCCACCAGTGGACCAGATACTAATAGGACTCCCAGGGATCTCATGGAATTGAGAATAGCTTAAACCTCAACTCCTCCTGACCATCTTTTAGGAGAGGATTGGGGGGAGTGTTCATAGGAGGAGAAAAAGAGTTCCAGACCATAGGTTTCAGGAGGGAGACATGGGAGACTGAGAATATTCTGAGGGTTGCGGGAAGATTTAACTCAACAGCCACCAGGTTGATACATTTTGTGACTAGGTATGGTCTTATGTATGTCGAAGGCATCTATAGCCGGATATTCTTAGTCGAGAGCGACACCCGATTGCCTACGTTGAACGGCGGCACTGGTCACCTCCGCTTATCTGCATGAAATGTTTTCTGAAGGGTAATCCTAGCTAAGGTGGAATGGATCCACTTCAAGAGATCCTGCAGTTCCTGTAACTTGAGATCCACTGTAAGGACTCCCAATGTTGCAGCTGAGGTTGGGAGGTCCAAAGGGTGGTAACCATAGGCACAGAAGAAGTGTAATTCCTGGGTTACATCGTTCCTAGAGGAGTTGCGGGCTAACAGTCCAGGAAAGCAGGTTCGTTCAGTCATCCTGATGGTCTTAAAGGAAACATCAGAAGTACTGCTCCCAGGATTATTTGGTCCTCTCTGTGAGGGCGTAGTTTTGAGGGTAATAGCCTGAGGAAAAGCAGAGAGCGATCCCCATCGTGGAACAAATTGGACATCCAAAACTTGGAGATGAACTGAGTGTAGGTCCGAAACTATGGCCGTAGAAACCCCATGCAGGTGAAAGATCTCCTTAAGGAAGACGTCAGCAAGTACAGCAGTGGTGGGTAGCTTCTTGAAGGGAATGAAGTGAGCTTGGCGAGTAAAACATTCGACCTCTACAATTATGGTCATCATACACTTAGATGGTGGCAATTTCACTATGAAATTCATTGCCACATTGGTTCAGGGGCAATCAGAAACAGGCACGGGTTGGACTAGGCCAGATGGAAGCACTCAGAGTACTTTGTCTCTGGCGCAGACCGTGCAAGCAGCCACAAACTGTTTAACATCCTTATGTATCTAAGGACACTTGTTTCATTCATTGTTATGTTTATTTTTGTACGGTTTTTCTGTCTGTGTATTAGGTGATTAACTTACCTTCTATCCAGAATTGGTTTGGAGTGCTCACTCACCTTGCCTTCACAACTGGTGAGGAATATATTCTTAGACTTGCAACATAGTTGCCACTACGGCTTGTGAAATAAATGTTAAATAAACTTGACTTTTTTTTCACTTTTTACTACCCGTAAGGGTAACATGTCCCAGGAGATGGTCTCCGAGCCCAAAAGTCTAACGGCAATAGCCTCTACCACCAGTGGATCCATCCTCAGTTGAAGCACAATGGCATAGGACTGTGCAAAGGCCTGGTCCATGAATTTCCCAGCTGCTCTTAAGTCAATGAATGTCTGAGTAGAAATGGTAGCATGACCCCATGAAATGTGGAGAGGTAGAGAGAATTGAGTTGGCTGCACTGTAGGAAGATTGCTTAAACAGATAGGGAGAGTTCTTCTATCCTCACTAGGTATTTAGACTGTTCCAGATTGGTAGGACAGGGACAGAGATAGGCGTCCTTTAAGCCACAATACAGGCTGAGGCCATAAGAGCATCTTTGTAGCCTCTCCTGTTGAGATAGTATAGTACCACCAATTTGCATGGGTTCTACTTGGTTTAAGGAATCAGTCTGGGGATGACGGGGATGCCATACAGGTGGCACACCTCCTGAGTAAGGATCTTCTCACACTGTCTCCCGGAACTGATGGTCCATGTGGATGCAAAGGGCGATCATATGCAATTACACACATCAAAGTTTAAGTGTGTCGTTGTCTAAAAGTGATTTCCATTTGTGTAATAGGTACTGTAATCGAGTATTTTTACCTTTTCATCTTTATAAAAATTTTATTTGCACTATGTCTGTAGGAGAGGGGAGATAAACAGTGGCTTTTACTTAGCCCGTATCTTCCAAAAACAAGACAGCTTAAGGCAGCAGACAAATAAACAAAACAACCTATCCTTTGTAAGGGCTACTCAAACTTCCCAGTCCCTATCAATAGGGCTGGGAGGATAGGCCTCTTGCCAGCCTCTAAAGTCCAAAGAGGTACCTGTAAGCAGGGGGCTCTTATATCACTCTCCCTGTCTGGGTTCGTGTTTGTGAGGTGCATCCAGTGACTGCTGTGTCCTGGAACAGAGGGTCTAGTCCCTTGGGATATAGTTGGCAGCACAGCCCTTCTGTGCTCAAGACAACCCTGTGCTGCACAAACTGCAAACCTTTAAACCTGCTTGATGAGCCTGGTGGAGATGAGATGAGAATGGTTGGAGGTAGAGAACCCTCAGTAATGCTGGGACTGGAGCAATTCCTCCAGGTGCCCTTCATTCCTGCAGTCAGTGGGGGAAAGGGAGGGGGGAGGGGTGGGGAGGGGAAAATCCTGCTCAGCTCAAAATAGACTTTCTAGGGAGGTGCTATCAGGGTGAAACATAAGCGTATAGGAGGAGAGAGGAAAGAACCCTATATGATGCACTCAGCCCTACTAATGAAAATAATAAACTTTTATTTAATGATAATTGAAAAATGCAAACATAACAAATATATTTAAAACCTAAAAAGTGTACTGTTCAGTTCTGATGTGCAATCACTCTAGATGACCAGGTAGTGTCATAACTAGTGTGAAGCACAGTAGAATAGAGAAACTGTTGATTCTCACAATACTAGTATGAAATTGGTTTAGTAGATGCACAGTGAATATAACCCTGTCAGGGAAGTAACTGGTGTGCAATCTACATAGGTATTGTGATACACGAGCACTGGGAGCATTGATAGTGCAGTACTGTGTTACAAAGCTGCAGTGGGGCACATAGCACTGCTGCATACACGAGAAGCTAAATGCAAACCCAGGCAGGGAAGGACCCCCCTGATGATAGATCAATGGGAGCGCTGCTGGGAGGTGGGTGCAGGTAAGTATACCCCGTGGTTGACCTCATGAGGGAACCCCAGACTAATAGCCAGAACTCACGCTTTTGCAGCTCCTTCCAGGGGGGGGGGGGGGGGAGTATTATCACAACCCTACTGTGTATATATACTCTTTGGGCTAGCCAGTGCCAGCAGGAGGTCTGATATACCTAGTTTCTAGCTAGTGGGATCCACATCTGTGGCCCACATCAAGGTGTTAAGCTAATCTACAGAGCGTAAGCAAACTCCTATGAGTTTGACACTGCAACAGTACAGCCGGCGTCGCTATGATGTCATCCTATTTGTACTGTTGCAGTGTCAAACTCATAGGAGTTTGCTTACGCTCTGTAGATTAGCTTAACACCTTGATGTGGGCCACAGATGTGGATCCCACTAGCTAGAAACTAGGTATATCAGACCTCCTGCTGGCACTGGCTAGCCCAAAGAGTATATATACACAGTAGGGTTGTGATAATACTCCCCCCCCCTGGAAGGAGCTGCAAAAGCGTGAGTTCTGGCTATTAGTCTGGGGTTCCCTCATGAGGTCAACCACGGGGTATACTTACCTGCACCCACCTCCCAGCAGCGCTCCCATTGATCTATCATCAGGGGGGTCCTTCCCTGCCTGGGTTTGCATTTGGCTTCTCGTGTATGCAGCAGTGCTATGTGCCCTACTGCAGCTTTGTAACACAGTACTGCACTATCAATGCTCCCAGTGCTCGTGTATCACAATACCTATGTAGATTGCACACCAGTTACTTCCCTGACAGGGTTATATTCACTGTGCATCTACTAAACCAATTTCATACTAGTATTGTGAGAATCAACAGTTTCTCTATTCTACTGTGCTCCACACTAGTTATGACACTACCTGGTCATCTAGAGTGATTGCACATCAGAACTGAACAGTACACTTTTTAGGTTTTAAATATATTTGTTATGTTTGCATTTTTCAATTATCATTAAATAAAAGTTTATTATTTTCATTAGTAGGGCTGAGTGCATCATATAGGGTTCTTTCCTCTCTCCTCCTATACGCCCTTCATTCCTCCCAGTAATTTGGGGGGTTTGGTTTTACACCACTATCTGGCACTCCTGATATGTACCATCAAGGGTTGCTACCTTACTATCAGTTTGTGTCCCCAATATGTGGCTGTGGTTGAAGAGGATCCCCGTTACGCTGTCCTTGTTATGGGTGCAGTGAACCACTGTCTCTTCCCATATGTGTTTGTATTCAGTGCGCTTCAGTCACTTGGGGAGGATTTTTTACAAACAGTCTTTCCATGATGTGCTTAGCTTCTACTTATGTACATTCAATATATTCTTTATTTTCATTTGACCTTTGTCTGATTCTCCTTAAAATTGTGTGCTGGGAACTTTTGTATATATATTCGACTGTTTTGGGGGGTTTGAGGTTCCTCCCACATCTCTTGCACCACGATATCAGTTGATTATTGCTAATTCTCATTTTGTGGAGTGCTACCTAACACACATACGTTTTGCTAACTTGTGTTTCATTTACTAAGATTTTAAAATAATAATTTTCAACACATAAGTACATTGTAACATATAGCAGTAAATATATCAGTTTCTACTGTGTTACAGGTGTTTCGGGATATGGGAACCAGCCTTGGCTGCTTACCCCACTGGGTAACACTGAAACCCCATGCAGAGGAACATTATAATGTGTCACACATATACACACGCTTAGTAATTGAGAGGACGTTTGGACTGTTGAAAAGTTGCTTCAGAAGTCTGACTAGATTTGGTGGAGCCATACAGTGCTTGCCTGAGAAGGTTGCTGATATAGTCATTAGTTGCTGCATTCTGCACAACTTTGTACTAAGTCATAATCTTCCAGGCTACATACAAGAGGATCTTGAGGAGGAACCTCATGTGCCTTCTGCACGGGCTATGTATCATACACCCAGTGGGGAGCAGAACCAGCAGAACATGATTGACACCTACTTCTCATGTAAGAATGTTTTTTTACTATATCTAAATTTATTGTCTCCATCCTCATGATGTTTGTCATATATATAACACCCCTCCCCCTCTAGCTAAAAGAGAAGGGGGTCACACCAAAAATAAACAGTCACAAATATATTACTGTCTCTAAGCAAGAGTTCTCTTTATAGGTTTGTAGGTGCTCAGCCATTTACCTTGTTCTCTCAGGGTGTTGAAGGTCCATGCCAGCTCTTGGAAAGGCGTAAAATGAAGAAAACGGCACCAGTAACTCTTAACTTTTTGTTAACAGGCAACTTGCAGGAACAGGACTGGTTTCAGCATTTTAATACCATTGTACTCCAGGTAACTCATGCCATGAGATTAGTAAGTAGCACAACTCTTTTCCAAGTCTTTAGCTGCTGCTCAGAGCAGATTTAAAGACTTGCCTCCTGAAATTCCGGGTAGTCCTACTCAGGTCTCCTTATAATCCCTGCAGTGGTAACCCCCCACTGTTGTGATGTACCTTCCCGAGACATACTGATCTCAAAGGGCCCACCTAATACTAGGATACTTGCCCTAATACTAAAAAAAAGTATTGAAAAACTGTTTCCTCCTGGGATCTAAAGCAAGAAGGCTGAACCCTACCTTTTATAACCTGGGTTCCCCACCCCTGTTGCTGGGTGAATAAAGGGTGGCCTCAACATTATAATAAGATCCCCCATAGCATGTGACCTTCTGTAAACTTCCATAAATAAGGTGGTGGCAGACACTTAATCTTTAAAATGATACTTTAAATACACAAAATGTGCAACAACTAGGGCCTGTAAGGGAGTAACCAGTTACCTCCCTGCAGGGACCATGACTTATTAGGGCCAAATTAGTCAGGGTGTTACATACAGTCATGTCCTCCTGGTCTCTCCTGGAAAATCTGTGGCTATCTTACAGAAAGGTTATATTTATGTTGATTCATATCCCATGGTTTGCTTTATATATAAAGCTTACTGTACATACCAGGTTTTCTGTTAGCGAATGTAAGAAAAACTAGTGAGACAGATAACCCATAACCTATATTGTCTGTCTCACTAATTTTTCTTACATTCGCTAACAGAAAACCTGGTATGTACAGTAAGCTTTATATATAAAGCCACCCATGGGATATTAATCAACATATAAATATAACCTTTGGATTTGAATAGGGTGTATATATATATATATATATATATATATATATATATATATATATATACGTATATATATATATATATATATATATATACATATATATATATATATATATATATATATATAAAAATATATATAATTCAAGCCCATTTGGCTATCAGGATGATTAAGGTGGTAGATGTTTATATCTCAATTCCCGATACATATTAAAGGGACAGTTATTTTTATTATTGGTCACTGTACCAGAGGTAGTTGAGTATTTATAAAAACAACTGCCTCACGGATTTACAATATCCTAACATTCACCATTGAATTTGAAGGATTCAGCTTAGTGTTGTTGTTCAAAACTTGTATATATTTTAATGATTCATCTAATAAAGTTATTTTTAATTATGTCATAAATACATCCACTCAGGGGACAGAGTGACCATAACTGGGTTTACTTTTCTGTATATAGTGTTTTGTATTTACCTTGATCCAGAGGAGCCCCATCCCCCACTCAACTTTGAGCTGAGCGAGGGTACCCCTCTCTTTTTGTGTGTATATCTCACAGAAACGCTGCAACATTTCTGTGATGTTTCTGCAGCCAGACTAATGGCCCGTAGGATTAACACAGTGGGGGTCCCTGCAGTCCCATTCAAATTGCATGGGCCCCTGCTGTGTTAATCTGATGGGCATTAGTCTGGCTGCAGAAATATCACAGAAATGTTGCAGCGTTTCTGTGAGATAGCTACAGATTTGCCTAGGCTAGCAGGTGAGAACAGGAGGAAACATCTGTATGTATGTTTTTATCATAGTATGTATGATAAAGGTTGAGTGGGCTACGGAGGTTGAGTGGGCTACATATGCAATGTCACCTGCACACAACTTTTCCATCTGCCAATGGTATGTGAGATTTTAACCCCTTCATCCAACACATAACAATTAGCCCCCCACTCAATCCCTCTCTTTCGTGTGTGCATGAGGGAAGGGTGAATGGAGATAAGGGGCATTACTATGCTTTTGTTCCTTATTAGTTAAATTGATATGATATGTGCTCTAATAAGTTCATTCAATAGTGTTAATATAATTCAAACAGTTTGCTCATATACAATTTCAAATTGTAAATTATATTTAATTGTAATATCCTGGACTACAATTTCTAATGTTTACTTTTCATTCAAGCTTTGGATATGTAGGTATATTGTTTGTGTAAATCAAATGTGCTAATTTTCCCTTCCTTTACATTACTAAACACAGGTATTGTTGGTGCCCCTGCAGGAGCAGCAGCTGATCACCTGACATGTACTGATGAACGGGGACGCAGGCACAAAGTCGCAGGTATTTTTAGTGGACACCTACTTTATACAGTTGTATACTTGTACAGTTTATGTGGATACTTAATAAAATATAAGACAAATCTATGACATTTAATACATAAAGGGTGCGGTAGGTTGGAGAGAATGAGTGGAAGTAGGTTGGGAGTATGGGAGAGAGGAGGGAGAAAGAGAGGGCAAAGAGTGAGTTACAAAGATGTTTGACGTTTGTGTGTTGGAGATGATAAATTGACTGGTGATGCCAGGGAGGTAATCATTTTTTCGTTGCCTACCACTTTCTGCCTCTTA